>NW_026652280.1:92755509-92842123 GCF_009828535.3 Hylobates moloch
TCAGTACTTTACTTCTGACATCAGATGTGTGGGTTTTTTCTAACACATCAATTCTCTGGCAGACACCAATTGGGTGTCCTACAATTAATTCAATTTTGACACCAATTAGAGTTAGTGCAAACCCCACAGGTTAAGGGCTCAGTCCCACAAGGCTGCCCCCACTTCAGATGCTGGTTGCAAGTCCCAGGTTGTCACTTGTACTTCTGACCAACCAACTACAAATCGGGATTCCCTTCCTCAGGTTTGATACTTTGCTAGGGTGGCTTATAGAACTCAGAAAACACTTATGTTTACCTGTTTAGTATAAAGGATATCACAAAGGATGGAGATGAACAGCCAGATGAAGAGGTACATAGGGCAAAGTGTTGGGTGACCCATGCCCCAGCACTTCCGCCCATTCAGCAACCTGAAAGCTCTCCAAAGCCCACAGTTTTATAAAGGCGTCATCGTATAGGCATGATCAATTATTAACTCAATCTCCAGCCCACTCACCTTCCCAGAGGATGGAGAGTGGAGATAAAAGCTCCAAACTTCTCATCATGGCTTGGTCTTTCTAGTGACCGGCCCCCATCCAGGAACCCACCAAGAGTCACCTCATTAGGACAAAAGATGCTCCTATCACCAGGAAATTCCAAGGGATTAGGAGCTCTGTGGAACGAACTGGGGTCAAAGACCAAATATTAGAACAAAAGATACACCTAGCACCTCTATCGCTCAGGAAATTACAAGGGTTTTCAGAGCTCTGTGCCAGGAACTGGGTCAAAGACCAAAATATATTTCTTTCTTTTTTTTTTTTTGAGACAGAGTCTCGCTCTGTCGCCCAGGCTGGAGTGCAATGGCGCGATCTCGGCTCACTGCAAGCTCCACCTCCCGGGTTCACACCATTTTCCAGCCTCAGCCTCCCGAGTAGCTGGGACTACAGGCACCTGCCACCACGTGCGGCTAATTTTTTGTATTTTTAGTAGAGATGGGGTTTTACTATGGTCTCAATCTCCTGACCTCGTGATCCGCCCACCTCAGCCTCCCAAAGTACTGGGATTACAGGCGCGAGCCACCGCGCCAGGCCCAAAATACATTTCTTAGTATAAATAACAACATCATAGTATATTATATATATATACACATACTAACATACACAATATGGTACATATAATATGAGACATAGATATGTTTACAGATCTAGTTAACATCTCTAACTACTTGGTTTTTAACCACGTACTGAATTATGTTTGGCCAGACTCACCCTCCACCCAGCCAGGGCCCTAAGTCCCATCTCTTATTTTTCAAGGTAAACCAGTTGAGTCACCACCTGCTCTGTTAGCCACATCCAATGTGACTCTGGGGTCTCAGATCTTTCTGGCAACCGCGCATAAGCCCAGACCCTACTTCAGTCCTTGGGGAGAGAAAACTAGGGAACTCCTCTGCCCCTCAGAGGCCCTGTTTTTCCATTGCCTTGGTTCTGTTGCTACCACACTGGGCACCAGGGAGAGCAAATCCCTATAGGCCATGTGTGACTTCTCCACCACCAGAAGGCTGCTCCATGGGGCCTGACCCTGCCAACATGTGACTGTTCCTAGAGGAGAAGAGTTCCCTCCTGCAGGGTCACAGCAGCCCCAGATACATCAGCCTTGGGTAACAATTCACAGCCACTTGCTGTGGAAGGGCCCACAAAGAAAACCAAGGAGCCGGGCGTGGTGGCTCAAGCCTGTAATCCCAGCACTTTGGGAGGCCGAGGCGGGCAGATCACGAGGTCAGGAGATCAAGACCATCCTGGCTAACACGGTGAAACCCCATCTCTACTAAAAATACAAAAAATTAGCCGGGCGTGGTGGCGGGCGCCTGTAGTCCCAGCTACTCGGGAGGCTGAGGCAGGAGAATGGCGTGAACCCAGGAGGCGGAGCTTGCAGTGAGCCGAGATCGCGCCACTGCAAGATCTGTCTCAAAAAAAAAAAAAAAAAGAAAACCAAGGAAAAAAAATATATGAAAATTGTGCACTGTGCAAAATACCTTTTTTTTTTAAGAGATGGGGTCTCACTATGTTGCCCAGGCTGGTCTCGAACTCTTGTACTCAACTAATCCTCCCACCTCTACCTCCCGAGTAGCTGGGATTATAGGAATGAGCCACTGCACCTGGCTTAAAATACTAAAAATATGTTATCAAATTTAACCTGATCACCTCAACCCCTCTACAAAGCAGGCATTTTTCTCTGACTTGAGTTCTGCTTTTTTTGGTAAGTTCCTCTTGGGAGACCTTAATTCATGTTTTAAAATTAATTAATCAATTAACATTTATACAGCACTTACTATGTGGCAGACACCGAGTGAGCAGCTTTACAAACATTAACTCGCTGAGCCCTCATCACAGCCCTATGAGACGAGCACTACTATTATTCCCATAATAGTCACAAGCAATGAGCTCAAAGTCACACAGCTAATAAGTGGTAGAAGTGGGATACCTGTTCTGCCAGTGGAAATGTAATGGAGGTAACTCAAAGTAGGAACTTGTGCACATGAAGTATATTGGCAAGGGCATGGAGAAATAGGTACTCTCAGGTATTGCTTATGGGAGGGCAAATTTGCAAGGCAATGTGACAATATTGAACACAATTTAAAATGCATATGCAGTAGTTACTTTGACCTTGATAGTCTTCCTCTAGAAATTATTCACAGATATTTATATGCATATGAAAACATATGGACAAGTCATCTTATTGCACCATGTTTGTATTAGTAAAGGCTAGAAGCAACCAGAATGATGATTAATAGGACATCAGGGCCGGGCATGGTGGCTCATGCCTGTAATCCCAGCACTTTGGGAGGCTGAGGCAGGCGGATCGCATGAGGTGAGGAGTTCAAGACCAGCCTGGCCAACATGGCAAAGCCCCGTCTCTACTAAAAAATACAAAACTTAGGCCAGGCGTGGTGGCTCACGCCTGTAATCCCAGCACTTTGGGAGGCCGAGGCGGGCAGATCACAGGGTCAGGAGATCGAGACCATCCTGGCTAACACGGTGAAACCCCGTCTCTACTAAAAATACAAAAACAAACAAAATTAGCTGGGTGTGGTGGCGGGCGCCTGTAATCCCAGCTACTGGGGAGGCTGAGGCAGGGAGAATTACTTGCACCCGGGAGGCAGAAGTTGCAGTGAGCCAAGATCATGCCACTACACTCCAGCCTGGGGGACACAGCGAGACTCTGTCTCGAAAAAAAAAAAATAGGACATCAGTTAAATGAGTTATAATACAGCCACACTCTGGAAGACTATAAAGCTGTGAAGATGAATGAGTGAAATATATTGGCACTGAAGTAAAGTCCTCCAAGATGTATTTGTAATGAAAATACAAAGCACAGAGCATATGTGTGTTTTCAAGGCTAATATCCAAGCCAAAGTCTAGGGTCTGACTCCAGGGAAGGTAAACACATCCTCTATCTATTACCGTACGAATGTGGTGATAGCAGCCCAACTGAATTTGTTTCCATTTCAACATATAAATTTGGCTGTGTGGGGAGGGGGTAAAATTCAGGCCACAGTGGGGCTTTAGTCTCCCTGTCCTGGTGCACACTTTCCCCACGAAACTGAATCTGGAACCAATAGAGAACACAGAAAAAGGCAACGGGGATTACCCACTCCCCCGCGCACGCACTCTTGGACCGCAGCTCCTCTGGTTAGTGACAAATATCCCTCCTCAATGTTAAGTGCCTGCCCACTCGCTGCTGCCACCAACTCCAAGGTATTGCCTCCTGGCAGGGGCAGAGGAGAATAGAAAAAAGAAAGCAAAAACCAAAATGGGATTCTCTCCGCCGCTCCCTAGCAAACGCGGGGGCGCGCGCACGCGCACACACACACACACACACACACACACACACACACACACACACACTCCCCAGATAAGAAAGAGAAGGCTTCTCCTGGAACGCTTCCCGTCTGGACCTACTGCACGTTTCTGAGTTTCCAGCAGCTGTCTTTGAGTTCAGCCTGGGCAATACCGAAGGGGAAAAAAATATGTAAACTTTCCACCATTTTGATGGAATTTTTTTTTTTTTTTTTTTTTGGAGACAGAGTTTCGCTATGGAGTGCAGTGACACAGTCTCGGCTCGCTGCAGCCTCTGCCTCCTCGGTTCAAGCAATTCTCCTGGCTCAGCCTCCCGAGTAGCTGGGATTACTGTGGATGCGCCACCACGCCTGGCTAACCCAGCTAATTTTTGTATTTTTAGTAGAGACGGGGGTTTCACCATGTTGGCCAGGCTGGTCTTGAACTCCTCACCTCAAGTGATCCACCTGCCTCAGCCTCCCAAAGTGCTGGGATTACAGGCGTGAGCCACCGCGCCCAGGCGGAGCTTTGAATTCTCATCTCTTTCCCCAATCCACTGGCTACAATTTGCTTTTCAGAGTCCTTAGCTGCTCCGTGCCTTCTGAAAGATCTGTAGTTGCAGCCAATGTGATCAGAAAGTATTGGGAAGATCACAGAGATGGGGGAGATCAAGAGAGACATCCCAAATAGTTGTGTATGAACTCATGGGGTTCACCCCGTGCTTGCATGTATGGATCTCACCCCAAACAGAATACCACAGGCTTTGTGAACTCTGTTGCAGGCAGCTCTCTGCCCAGGTCACTAAATGACCTCAACTTAGTAGAAGCCAATTATAGTTTGGCCAGACTTGGGGGCACACAGGTGGGACTGATCTGAATAGCCCTGCAAATACTTTCAAAACTTTACTTGGAACCACAGCTCACACAAAGCCAGTTGAAATTTCTGACCTGAACTTCACTTCTAGGTTACCTGCTAAAATAAAAAATATTGGCTGGGTGCGGTGGCTCACGCCTGTAATCCCAGCACTTTGGGAGGCCAAGACAGGCAGATCATGAGGTCAGGAGATCGGGACCATCCTGGCTAACACAGCGAAACCCCATCTCTACTAAAAATACAAAAATTAGCTGGGCATGGTGGCACGCCCCTGTAGTCCCAGCTACTTGGGAGTCTGAGGCAAGAGAATGGCATGAACGCAGAAGGCAGAGTTTGCAGTGAGCCAAGATCGTGCCACTGCACTCCAGCCTGGGCAACAGAGCAAGACTCTGTCTCAAAAAAAAAAATCAACATTATTTAGCCAGACCGACAATGAAATAGAGAGAAAGGACAGAAACTACTAAATTCAGGAAAGAAAGAAGAAATATCACTACAGATTCCCTCCTCAACACTTTAAAAGGCTCATAAGTGAATATTATGACAAACCAAGGCATAAAAACTTGGTAACTTAGATGAAGTGGACCAATTCCTTGACAGATACAAATGACCTCAATTTTCCCAAGAACAAATAAACAGATACCCTGAATAGTTCTCTATCTGGAAAAGAACTTGAATTTGTACCTAAAAGCCCCTGAAAAAGACATCTCCAGGTAGTTTCACTCACAAATTCTAACAAACATTTAAAGAAGAAATAACACCAATTCTACACAATCTCATCCAGAAAACAGAAGAGAACACTTCCCAGTTCATTTTGTGAGGCCAACATCACTTTGATATCAAAATCAGACAAGACAATAAAATTATAAACCAAAGATCTTTTGGCCAGGCGTGGTGGCTCACACCTGTAATCCCAGCACTTTGGGAGGCCGAGGCAGGCGGATCATCTAAGGTTGGGAGTTTGAGACCAGCCTGACCAACATGGTGAAACCCCATCTCTACTAAAAATACAAAAATTAGCTGGGTGTGGTGGCACATGCCTGTAATCCCAGCTACTTGGGAGGCTAAGGCAGGAGAATTGCTAGAACCTGGGAGGCGGAGGTTGCGGTGAGCCCAGATCTTGCCATTGCACTCCAGCCTGGGCAACAAGAGCAAAACTCTATCTCAAAAAAAAAAAAAAAAAAAAGAACAACAACAACAACAACAAAAAAAAAGATCTTTCATGAACATAGACATGAATCTCAACAAAATATTAGCAAATTAAATCCACCAATATACATGCATGTGTGCATATCTTACCATGAGCAAGCAAGGTTTATACCAAGAATTCAAGGATGGTTCAGTATTTGAAAATCAATTAATGTAATCCACCATGTTAACAATCTAAAGAAGAGGCCAGGCGCAGTGGCTCATGCCTGTAATCCCAGCACTCTGGGACGCTGAGGCGGGCAGATCACAAGGTCATGAGTTTGAGACCAGCCTGGCCAATATGGTGAAACCCTGTCTCTACTAATAATACAAAAATTAGCTGGGCATGGTGGAGGGTGCCTGTAGTCCCAGCTACTTGGGAGGCTGAGGCAGGAGAATTGCTTGAACCTAGGAGGCAGAGGTTGCAGTGAGCCAAGATTGAGCCACTGCACTCCAGCCTGGGCCACAAAGCAAGCTCTGTCTCAAAAAGAAAAAAAAAAAAAAAAACTAAAGAAGAAAAAAATCAATCAAATAAACTGATGTAGACAAAGCATCTCACAAAATTCAGTGGTCATTCTGGTAAAAGGACTCAGCAAACTAGGAATAGAAGAGAGCTTCCTTAGCCTGAATAAGGGCATCTACAAAAAAAACAAAAATAAGCATCATACTTAATGTTGAAAGATTGAACACTTTCCCTCTGAGATCAGGAACAAGACAAGGTTATTCATTCTCACCACTCCTATTCAATATTGTACTAGAAGACCAGCAATAAGACAAGAAAAACAAACAAAAGACATGCATTTTAGGGCCAGGTGCGGTGGCTCACGCTTGTAATCCCAGCACTTTGGGAGGCCGAGGCGGGTGGATCATGAGGTCAGGAGATCGAGACCACGGTGAAACCCCGTCTCTACTAAAAATACAAAAAATTAGCCGGGCGTGGTGGCGGGCGCCTGTAGTCCCAGCTACTCAGAGAGGCTGAGGCAGGAGAATGGCGTGAACCCGGGAGGCGGAGCTTGCAGTGAGCCGAGATCGTGCCACCGCACTCCAGCCTGGGCGACAGAGCGAGACTCCGTCTCAAAAAAAAAAAAAAAAAAGACGCATTTTAGAAGGAAAGAAATTGTGTTTTTCACAGACAACTTTATCATCTCTGCAGATGATTCCATGGAATGTACAGAAAAGCTCCTAAAAATAATAAATGAGTTCAGCAAGACTGTAGGACATACTGTCAACACACGAAAATCAATTGTATTTCAAAACACTAGCAGTAACTGATTGGATTCTGATCTGAATTCAATTGAAATTTTTTTAAAACAGCATTGACAAAACCTTAAAAAAACAAAATACTTAGGCAGAAATCTAATAAAATGTGCAGGATCGATATACTGAAAACTATAAAACACTGATGAAAGAAATCAAAGAACACCTAAGCAAATATAGAAACAGGCTGCACTTGTGGATGGTAACATTCAGTATAGTTAGGATGACAATTTCCCCAAAATGTTCTATAGATTTAACACTATTCTAATAGATATTCTATCAAGATTTTTTTTGTAGATGCAGATAAGCTGATTCTAAAACAATTTTGAAAAAGAAGAGCAGACCAGGTGTGCTGGCTGATGCCTGTAATCCCCGAGGCCAAGGCAGGTGGATCACTTGAGGCCAACGATTCAAGACCAGCCTGGCCAACATGGTGAAATCCCATCTGTACTAAAAATATAAAAATTAGCTGGGCCTGGTGGCACACACCTGTAATCCCAGCCACTTGGGTGGCTGAGGCGCTTGAACCTGGGAGGCAGAGGTTGTAGTGATTTGAGATCACACCACTGCACTCCAGCCTGGGTGACAGAGTGAGACTCCTGTCTCAAAAAAAAAAAAAAAAGCAAGGTTGGAAGACTCACTCTACCTAATTATCAAAATTACCATATAACTACAGTAATCAAGACTGAATAATATTGAAGAAGGGATAAACACACAGATCAATGGATCAGAATACAGAGTCCAAAAATAGATCCACTCAAAATGGCCAATTGATTTTGACAAGGGTCCAAAGGTAATTCAATGAAGAAAAGATAGGCTTTTCACCAAATGATGTTGAAACAACTGGACAACCAGAGGCTGAAAAATCTCAGATCTAAACCTCACACCTTAAACAAAAATTAACTCAAAGTGGACCATAGATCTAAATGTAAAACTATAAAACTTCAGAAAAAAACATAAAAGAAAACTTTGCAACGTGACAGTAAGCAAGGAGTTTGTAGATATGACACCAACACATGAACCATTAAAAAAAAAAAAAGTGACAAATGGAGTCTCATCACAATTTAAATTTTTTCTTTGCAAAAGTCACTGTTAAGAGAATGAAAAGACATCTCACACTGGGAGAAAATATTTGCAAATCACATATTCAAAATAGAACTTGTATCCAAAATAGGTACATAGATATCAATTGTAAGAAGCTATAAGAAAACAAATGACTGATTTAAAAATGGACAAAAGATTTGAACAGACATTTCTTCAAAGATGATATACAAACAGCCAATAAGCACAGTAAGAGATGCTCAATATCATTAGCCATTAGCAAAGCACAACTCAAAACCACCATGAGATATCGCTACACACCTACTAGAGAGGCAAAAACCAAAAACAAACAAATGATAATACCAAATACTGATGAGAGTTCCCGTTGTGGAGCAACTGGGGAGAATACAAAATAGTGTAGCCACTCCAAAAACAGTTTGACAATTCCTTAAAAGTTAGGCTGGGTGCAGTGGCTCATGTATGTAATCTCAGCACTTTGGGAGGCTGAAGTGGGCAGATTGCTTGAGTTCAGGAGTTTGAGACCAGCCGGGGCAACATGGCAAAACTCCATCTCCACAAAATATACAAAAATTAGCCAGACATGGTGGCATGTGCCTGGTCCCAGCTACTTGGAAGGCTGAGGTGGGAGGATTGCTTAAGCCCAAAAGGCAGAGGCTGCAGTGGGTCAAGCCAGCACCAGTGCATTCCAGCCTGGCAATAGGACAAGATGGCAGCTTTTGCCACTTCTATTCAACATAGTATTGGAAGTCCTAGCCAAAGCAATTGAGCAAGAAAAAGAAATAAAAGGCATCTAAATTGGAAATGAAGGAGTAAATTGCCTTTTTCCTCACATGACAAGATCTTATATGTAGAAAACTCTAAAGACTACACACACACACACACACACACACACACACACACACCCCTATTAGAACTACATTTGATCTTGGCCAAAAGGCCAAGAAGTGATTCTGTTAGAATGAATGAACAAATTTAGCAAAGTTGCAGGATACAAAATCAACACACAAAAACCAGTTGTATTTCTAAATGAACATTAAGAAAATAATTCAATTTACAATAACATCAAAAAGTATAAGGCCAGGCATGGTAGCTCACACCTGCTATCTGAACACTTTGGGAGGCCAAGGTGGGAGGATTGTTTGAAGAGTTAGAGGCTGCAGTGAGCTGTGATTGTACCAGTGCACTCCAGCCTGGGCAACAGAGTGAGATCCTGTCTCCAAAAAAGAAAAAAAGAAAGTCAAGATAACAGGAGAAGCAGCTTCTGCTGACCAAGATGCAGCAGATAAGCTCCCAGATGCCTTTAAGAAACTCACTGAGGCTGGGTGTGGTGGCTCATGCCTGTAATCCCAGCACTTTGGGAGGCAGAGGTGGACAGATCACCTGAGGTCAACATAGTGAAACCCCGTCTCTACTAAAAACACAAGAAATTAGGCGAACTGGTGGCAGGTGCCTATTATCCCAGCTACTTGGGAGGCTGAGGCACGAGAATTGTTTGAACCTGGGAGGCAGAGGTTGCAGTGAGCCGAGATGGCACCACTGCACTCCAGCCTTGGTAACAGTGAGACTCCATCTCAAAAAAAAAAAAAAAGAACTGATGAGAAATGATGTCTGCCTGAGCAGGTTTTTATGCAGATGAAAGTGCCCTATTCTGGAAAATAAAATGCTACGACGAACATTTATTAGTAAGGAAGAGAAGGGAGCACCAGGAATGAAGGTAGGAAGGGATGAGCTAACTCTACTGCTTTGTGCAAATGCAGTCAGGTTTATGATCATGACTGCCGTTATCTGTAAAGCTGCTAACCTCTGAGCCTTGAACGGAAAGGATAAACACCAGCTGCTGGTCTTTTCAACAACAAGGCATGGACAATGAGAACCCGTTTTCTGGACTGGTCTCATCGATGCTTTGTCCCTGAACTCAGGAAGTAACTTGATAGTAAGGAATTGCCTTTTAAAGTTCTCTTAATATTGGACAATGCCCCTGGCCACCCAGAACCCCATGAGTTCAACACTGAAGGCGTTGAAGTTGTTTACCTGTCCCCAAACATGAGGTCTCTAATGCAGCCTCTAGATCAGGGGGTCATAAGGACCTGCAAGGCTCATTACACACAACAGTCTATGGAAAGGATTGTCAGTGCTATGGAAGAAAACCCAGATAGAGAGACTATCATGAAAGTCAGAAAGGATCACACCATTGAACATGCCATCATTGTTATGGAAAAGCTGTGAAAGCCTAAATAAATAAATAAATAAATAAGTTAATTGAATAAAAATTAAAAGCTGTGAAAGCCATCAAGCCCAAAACAAAAAAGGTGGGAAGGTGTGGGGTGGAGGGTTTCAAGATACGGATCTTGGGGAAATTAAAGTGCTAATAGAAGCCATACCAGAGGAATTAATAGAAGACGACTTGATGGAGATGAGTGCTTCTGAACCAGTGCCAGATCATGAGGAAGAAGACATAAAAGAATCATTACTAGAAAAGAAATTAACATTAGACAGTCTGACAGAAGGGTTCTCATTATTCATGACTGCTTTTTACTTCTTTTACATGGACCCTTCCATGATATGGGCACTAAAACTACAGCAAATGGTAGAAGAGGGATTGCTATCATATAGAAATATTTTTAGAGAAATGAACAAAAAGTCAGAAATTAATTACATTGCATTTCTGTAGTTTCCCTGAGTATGCCCACTTCTCCTGCCTCCCCTTCCACCTCCTCTGCCTCTTCTGCCTCTGCCACTCCTGAGACAGCAAAATCAACCCTTCCTCTTCCTCCTCCTCCTCCGCCTACTCAACAGGAAGTGAAGAGGATGAAGACCTTTGTGATGACCCACTTCCACTTAATGAACAGTGAATGTATTTTCTCTTCCTTACGATTTTTTAAATAGCAATTTTCTTTACTCTAATTTACTCTATTAAGAATATAGGTCGGGGCTGGGCGCGGTGGCTCACGCCTGTAATCCCAGCACTTTGGGAGGCCGAGGCGGGCGGATCACGAGGTCAGGAGATCGAGACCATCCTGGCTAACACGGTGAAACCCCGTCTCTACTAGAAGTACAAAAAATTAGCTGGACGCAGTGGCGGGCGCCTGTAGTCCCAGCTACGCGGGAGGCTGAGGCAGGAGAATGGCGTGAACCCCAGGGGGCGGAGCCTGCAGTGAGCTGAGATCGCGCCGCTGCACTCCAGCCTGGGCGACAGCAAGACTCCCTACCAAAAAAAAAAGAAACCCCGTCTCTACTAAAAATACAAAAAATTAGCTGGGCGTGGTGGCAGGCACCTGTAGTCCCACCTACTCGGGAGGCTGAGGCAGGAGAATGGCATGAACCAAGGAGGAGAAGCTTGCAGTGAGCGGGGATCCTGCCACTGCACTCCAGCCTGGGCGACAGAGCAAGACCAAAAAAAAATAGGTCGGGCCAAAACTGTAACCACACTTTGGGAGACTGAGGCGGGTGGACCTGAGGTTGGGATTCAAAAACCTGGGAGGCAGAGGTTGCAGTGAGTCCAAATTGTGCCACTGCACTCCAGCCTGGGTGACAAAGCGAGACTCCATCTCAAAAAAAAAGGCAGTATATAACAGATATAACATACAAAATGTGTTAATTGACTGTGTTATTGTAAAATTTCTAGTCAACAGTAAGCTATTTGTAGTTAAACTTTGGGGGAGTCAAAAATGATACATGGATTTTTTTTTTTTTTTTTTTTTTGAGACAGAGTCTCGCTCTGTCACCCAGGCTGGAGTGCGTTGGCACAATCTTGGCTCACTGCAAGCTCCGCCTCCCGGGTTCACGCCATTCTCCTGCCTCAGCCTCCCAAATAGCTGGGACTACAGGCGCCCGCCACTGTCTCACGCATCCGTGTGAAGAGATCACCAAACAGGATTTGTGTGAGCAACAAGGCTGTTTATTTCACCTGGGTGCAGGCAGGCTTAGTCTGAAAAGACAGTCAGCAAAGGATGGTGGGATTATCATTAGTTCTAACAGGTTTTGGGATAGGCGGTGGAGTTAGGAGCAATGTTTTGTGGGCAGGGGGTGGATCTCACAAAGTACATTCTTAAGGGTAGCGGGGAGATTACAGAGAACCTTCTTAAGGGTGAGGAAGAAACAAATCACAATGGTGGAATGTCATCAGTTAAGGCTATTTTCACTTCTTTTGTGGATTTTCAGTTGCTTCAGGCCATCTGGATGTATACGTGAATGTCACAGAGGATATGATGGCTTAGCTTGGGCTCAGAGGCCTGACAGCCACCACATCTGGCTAATTTTTTGTATTTTTAGTAGAGACGGGGTTTCACCATGTTAGCCAGGATGATCTTGATCTCCTGACCTCATGATCCACCCTCCTCGGCCTCCCAAAGTGCTGGGATTAGAGGTATGAGCCACCGTGCCCGGCTGACACATGGATTTTTGACTGCAAGGAGGATCAATGTCCCTAATTCTTCAAGTTCAAGGGCCAACTAAATACCAAATTCAACTCAAAATGTATCATAGACCTAAATATAAGAGCTAATATTATAAAACCCCAAGAAGGAAACATATGGGAGCAGCTCCATGACATCTAACTTAAAAATTTCTCACATATGACACCAAAAGCACAGACAATAAAACAAGAAAATAGTTAAATTGGACTTTACCAAAATTAAAAAATTTGTGCAACAAAAGACACTATCAACAGAGTAAAAATGCAACCCAAGGAATAAGAGAAAATAATTATATCTGATAAACAATTAATATCTAGAATATATAGAGAGAAACATCTACAATTCACAGCAGAAAAAAAAACTATTTAAAAATGGACAAAGGACTTGAATAGACATTTCTCCAAGGAAGATACGCAAATGGCCAATAAGCACGTGAAAAAATACTCAATATCACTAATCACTGGGGAAACTAAAATCAAAATTACAATGAGATATCACTGCAAACACATTAAGATGGCTATTATCTAAAACAAACATATACATGGCTGGGCACGGTGGCTCATGCTTGTAATCCCAGCACTTTGGGAGGTCAAGGCAGGCAGATCACTTGAGGCCAGGAGTTTGAGACCAGCCTGGCCAACATAACAAAACCCCATCTCTACTAAAAATACAAAAATTAGACGGGCATGGTGGCGCATGCCTGTGGTCCCAGCTATTTGGGGGAGGGGGTGCTGAGGCATGAGAATTGCCTGAACCCAGGAGGCAGAGGCTGCAGTGAGCCAAGATCACACCGTTGCTCTCCAGCCTGGGCAACAGAGTGAGACTCCATCTCAAAAAATAAATAATTAATTTTTAAAAAATTTAAAACACAGCAATAAAACAGAAAATAAGTGTTGTTGAGGATGTGGAGAAATTGAAAGCTTTTATTGTATGTGTTCTGACTCTTCCACTGACCAGTTATCCCAACCAGTCCACCCCATCTCTCTCTCCCTTTCCTCAGGCCTTTCTATTCCTTGAGACACAACAATATTGAAATTAGGCTGGGTGCAGTGGCTCACACCTGTAATCCCAGCACTTTGGGAGGCGGAGGTGGGAGGATTATGTGAGCCCAGGAGGTCAAGGCCACAGTGAGCCATGATTGTGCTACTGCACTCCAGCCTGGGCAACAAAGCAAGACCCTGTCTCCAAAAAAAAAAAAAAGAAAAAGAAAAAAAATTAGGCCAAATAATAACCCTAAAACAGTCTCAAAAGTGTTCAAATGAAAGGGGCCAGGCGCGGTGGCTCACGCCTGTAATCCCAGCATTTTGGGAGGCTGAGGCGGGCCCAGGAGGTCAAGGCCACAGTGAGCCATGATTGTGCTACTGCACTCCCGCCTGGGGAAAAAAGCAAGACCCTGTCTCCAAAAAAAAAAAAAAAAAAAAAAGTGTTCAAATGAAAGGAAGAGTCACACATTTCTCATTTTAAATCAAAACCGAGAAATAATTAAGTTTAGTAAGGAAAGCATGTCAAAAGCCAAGATAGGGTGAAAGATAGGTCCCTTGCATCAAACAGCCAAGTTATGAATGATAGAAAAAACTCTTGAAGGAAATTAAAAGTACTACTCCAGTGAATACACAAATGACAAGAAGGCAAAAACAGCCTTTTGCTAATGTGGCAAAGGTTTGCGTGGTCTGGATAGATCAAACCAGCCACAATATTCCCTTAAGCCAAAGCCTAATCTGGAGCAATTCTTTTTTTTTTTTTTTTTTTTTTTTTGAGATGGAGTCTTGCTCTGTCACCCAGGCTGGAGTGCAGTGGCGCGATCTCGGCTCACTGCAACCTCCGCCTCCCGGTTTCACGCCATTCTCCTGCCTCAGCCTCTCCGAGTAGCTGGGACTACAGGCGCCCGCCACCACGCCCGGCTAATTTTTTGTATTTTTAGTAGAGACAGGGTTTCACCGTGGTCTCGATCTCCTGACCTCGTGATCCGCCCGCCTCGGCCTCCCAAAGTGCTGGGATTACAAGCGTGAGCCACCGCGCCCGGCTGGAGCAATTCTTAAATTCCATAAAGGTTCGGAGAGTGAGGAAGCTGCAGAAGAAAAGTTGAAAGCCAGCAGAGGTTGGTTCGTGAGGTTTAAGGAAAAAAGCTGTCTCCATAACATAAAAGGGCAAGGTGAAGTAGCAAGTGCTAATAGAGAAGCTGCAGCAAGTTCTCCAGAAGATCTAGCTAAGATCATTGATGAAAGTGGCTACACTAAACAATAGATTTCCCATGTAGATGAAACAGGCTTCTATTGGGAAAAAGATGCCATCCAGGACTATCATAGCTAGAGAGGAGAAATCAATGCTTGGTTTTAAAGCTTCAAAGGACAGGCTGACTTTTTTGTTTTTGTTTTTGTTTTTTTGAGACAGTCTCACTCTGTTGCCCAGGCTGGAGTGCAGTGGCAGTCATGGCTCACTGCAGCCTTAACCTCCTGGGCTCAAGTGTGATCCTCCTGCCTCAGCTTCCCAAGTAGCTGGGACAACAGGTGCATGCCACCATGCCCAGCTAACTTTTAAAAAATTTTTTGGACTGGGCGCGGTGGCTCACGCCTGTAATCCCAGCACTTTGGGAGGCCGAGACGGGCGGATCACGAGGTCAGGAGATCGAGACTGTCCTGGCTAACACAGTGAAACCCCGTCTCTACTAAAAATACAAAAAATTAGCCGGGTGTGGTGGCGGGTGCCTGTAGTCCCAGCTACTCGGGAGGCTGAGGCAGGAGAATTGCTGGAACCCAGGAGGCGGAGCATGCAGTGAGCTGAGATCATGCCATTGCACTCCAGCCTGGGCGACAGAGCAAGACTCCATCTAAAAAAAAAAATTTTTTTTTTGTAGAATCGGGGTCTCCCTACATTGCCCAGGCTGGTCTCATATGGGCTCAAGCAATCTTCCTGCCTCAGCCTGCCAAAGTGCTGGGATTACAGGCATGAGCCACCATGTCCAGCCCAGGTTGACTCCTTTGTTAGGGGCTAACGCTGCTGGTGATTTTCAGTTGAAGCCAATGCTCATTTACCATTCCTAAAATCCTAGAGCCCCTAAAAAAATTCCACCCTGCCTGTGCTTTAATAAACGGACAAACAAAGCCTGGATGACAGCACATCCATTTACAGCAAGGTTTACTGAATATCTTAAGCCTACTGTTGAGAACTACTCCTCAGAAAAAAGATCCCTTTCAAAAGATTAGTGCTTATTGACAGTGCACATGATCACCCAAGGAGATGTGTAAGACGTACAAAAAGATTAACATGTTGTTTTCATGCCTGCTAACACAACAGCCATTCTGTGCCATTCAAGAAGTAATTTCAACTTTCAAGTTTTGTTATTTAAGAAATACACTTCATGCCAGGTGAGGTGGCTTACGCCTATAATCCCAACATTTTGGAAGGCCGAGGCAGGAGGATGGCTTGGGCCCAGGAGTTTGAGACCAGCCTGGGCAGCATGGCGAGACCCTGTCTCTACAAAACATTTAAAAATTAGCCAGGTGTTGTGGTGCATGCCTGTGGTCCTGAGGTGGCATACACCTGAGGAAGCTCAGGCTGGAGGATTGCTTGAGCCCAGGAGGTTGAGACTGCAGTGAGCTGTGATCATGCCACTGCTCTCCAGCCAGGGTGACAGAATGAGACTCAAAAAAAAAAAGAAGAAATGCACTTCATAAGGCTATAGCGATTCCTCTGATGGATCTTGTAAATTGAAAACCTTTCAGAAAGAATTCACCAGTCTAGATGCCATTCAGAACCTTTGTGATTCATGGGAGGAGGTCAAAATATTAACATGAACAGAAGTTTGGAAGAAGTTGATTCTCACCTACATGGATTGCTTTGAGGGGTCCAAGACTTCGGTGGAGGAAGGAACTACACATGTGGGAATAGCAAGAGAATTAGAAGTGGAACCTGAAGATGTGACTGAATTGCTACAATTTCATGATCAAACTTGAATGGATGAGGAGTTGCTTCTTAAGAAAATGGTTTCTTGAGATGGAATCTACTCCTGATGTAGATGATTGTGAACATTTTTGAAATGGCCTCAAAGGGCTGGGCACAATGGCTCATCTATAATCCCAGCACTTTGGGAGGCCAAGGCAGGTGGATCACTTGAGCCCAGGAGTTTGAGACAAGCCTGGGCAACATAGTAAGATGTCATCTCTACTAAAAACGTTTTGAAAAAATAAAATTAATTTTAAAAAAGAAACAACAGCAAAGGATTTAGAATATTTCATAGCCTTAGTTGATAAAGCAGTGACAGACTGGAGGAGACTGACCAATTCTGAAAGAAGTTCTTTTGGGGGTAAAACGCTATCAAATGGCATCACGTGCTACAGAGAAACCTTTGTGAAAAGAAGAGTCAATCGACATGGCAAACTCCACTGTTGTCTTATTTTAAGAAAATGTCACAACCACTCCAATCTTCAGCAACCATCACCCTGATCTGTCAGCAGCCATCAACATCAAGGCCAGGCCCTGGGCCAGCATAATGATTATAACTCAGTGAGGCTCAGATGAGGTTAACATTTTTTAGTAATAAAGTATTTTTATTTATTTATTTATTTATTTTTTTTTTTTTTTTTTTGAGACGGAGTCTCGCTCTGTCGCCCAGGCTGGAGTGCAGTGGCGCAATCTCGGCTCACTGCAAGCTCCGCCTCCCGGGTTCACGCCATTCTCCTGCCTCAGCCTCTCCGAGTAGCTGGGACTACAGGCGCCCGCCACCACGCCCGGCTAATTTTTTTTTGTACTTTTAGTAGAGACGGGGTTTCACCGTGGTCTCGATCTCCTGACCTCGTGATCCGCCCGTCTCGGCCTCCCAAAGTACTGGGATTACAAGCGTGAGCCACCGCGCCCGGCCAATAAAGTATTTTTAAATTAAGGTATGCACATTTTTAGACATAATCCTATTGCACATTAATAGACTACAACAGTATAAACACAACTTTTATATGTGCTGGGAAACAAAACAATTTGTGTGACTTGCTTTATTGCAATATTTGTGTTATTGTGGTGACGTGGAACCATACCTGCAGTATCTCCAAGGTATGCTTGTATACCCAAAAGAAGTAAAAGCAGGCATTCAGACAGATATTTGTATACCAATATTTATAGCAGCATTATTCACAAATCCAAAAGGGGGCGGCAATCCAATGTTCATCAGCAGGCAAATGGATCAGCAAAATGTGGTGTAGGCATACAGTGGATAACTATACAGCCTTAGAAAGAAATGAAATTCTTTTTTTTTTTTTTTTTTGAGATGGAGTCTTGCTCTGTCGCCCAGGCTGGAGTGCAGTGGTGCAATCTTGGCTCACTGCAAGCTCCGCCTCCCAGATTCACGCCATTCTCCTGCCTCAACCTCTCTGAGTAGCTGGGACTACAGGTGCCCGCCACCACGCCCGGCTAATTTTTTTGTATTTTTAGTAGAGACGGGGTTTCACCGTGGTCTCGATCTCCTGACCTCGTGATCCGCCCGCCTCGGCCTCCCAAAGTGCTGGGATTACAAGCGTGAGCCACCGCGCCCGGCCGAAAGAAATAAAATTCTAACATGTGCTACAACATGGGTGAACCTTGACATGCCAAGTGAAATAAGCCAGATACAAAAAAGACAAATATTGGATGATGCCATTTATATGAGGTACATAGTCAAATTCATAGAGACAGAGAGCAGGATGGCGATTGCCGAGGGGTAGAGTGTTGGGGTGATCAGACCCAACACCAGGTCATGGGGGTGACAAAGTCCGGCAGAGTCAAAGGATTGAGAAAAAGACAGTGAGAGAAAAAGGTGGGACACCGGGGGCCATCGCTATCGTATGGAGGCTGCAAAGGCCCCCAGCTCTGAGAGCCCACGGTATTTATTGGTAATCCAACAAAGAAACAGGTGGTGAGAATGTGGAGGTCAAAAGAGTACGTTCCAATAAGCACATGATTTACAGCTGTGATGGTTTAGCATTTATATAGAACATGTTCTGCTACTTAAGATAATGGGAACAGGAACCTAGCAGGGCTAGAAGCAAGCAGCCAGCAAGTCTAGACACATTCCAGAGGACATTATACAAGCCCTGCCTCAGTTTTCCTCCCAACACTCAGCTTTTTCCCAACAGTGGTGGGAGGGGAGAATGAAGTTATTGTTTATTGGTAGAATTTTAGCTGGGGAAGATAAAACAGTTCTGGAGATGGATGGTAGTGTGGCTAAACAGTGTGAATGTGCTTAGTGCCACACAACTGCACAACTAAAAACGGTAAATTTTATGTTACACACATTTTATCACAATTTTAAAACACAATCTAATTAGAATATGGTCAAAAGACATAAACACACACTTTCACCACAGAGGATGACCTGTCACCAAAGATGGATGGCAAGTCAGCACATGAAAAGATGATCGGGCTGGGCACAGTGGCAATGGCTCATGTCTATAATCCCAGCACTTTGGGAGGCCAAGGTGCAAGGATCATTTGAGGCCAGGAGTTCGAGATCAGCCCAAGCAACGTGACAAGACCCCTGTCTCTACAAAAATAAAATAAAATTCGCCAGGTGTGGTGGCGCACACCTGTGGTCTCAGCTATTTGGGAAGCTGAGGTGGGAGGATCACTTAAGCCTAGACAGCAAGGCTGCAAGGATTTGTGATTGTGCCACTGCACTCCAGCCTGGGTGACATAGTAAAACCCTCTCTCAAATAATAATAATAATAATAACATTACCAAGTGCTGGAAAGGATCCAGATGTCTCATACATTGGGGACATAACATAAATGACACAGCCACTCTGGAAAAACAGTTTGGCAGATTCTGAAAATTTAAATATACACATACCATTACAATCATACAATTACCACACAATCATACAATCTACGATTTCCTGCAGAAGTGAAAGCTGATGCTCACCCCTAAACCTGTAAGCCAATGTTCTGTGGTGAGCATGTCTACATAAACCCCCAAAGACAAAGAGAGGTGAGAGGCTGGAGACAAAGGGTGAAAAATCCAGTTTCTCAGAAGGAAACATTTAATAGGGACTTACAAACAGAAGTGGCATCTCTGGCAGCCAAGAGATGGTGGATGCCTACATCCACCTTCTTTCTGGAAAATATTCTTTAATTAGCAAGCTGTTTTTGGTAAAACATATGCAGCTGGTCATGTCTCAGACCCTCTTATGAAACAACTAGGGACCACTGGGGAAGTTAGATAAGCATCTTTATGAGGGGTTATCTATGTACAGGCATTGTTTCTCTATGAGGAGTTGGAAGCTATGGGCATTGTTTCTTGATCTTGTTGTGGGAATGGGAACGAGTTGGTACGCAGACATCAGTCATCATGGCAGTTTCGCTTCAAAATGGTGTTACTCTTGCCACGCAGCAGGCTGTTTTCCTACAACCAATGTTGGTAACAGCGTTATTGGTAATAGCTAAAACTGGATATAGCCCAAATGTCCTTCAGTGGGTGAAAGGGTAAATTAATGCAGCCATAAAACAATTTAGCAATAAAAAAAAACAAAAAACAAATTTGTCCAGGCACGGTGGCTCACGCCCATAATTCCAGCACTTTGGAAGGCCGAGGCAGGTGGATCACTTGAGGTCAGGAGTTCGAGACAAAATTGGCCAACATGGTGAAACCCCGTCTCTACTAAAAATACAGAAATTAGGCAAGCGTGGTGGCACGTGGCTATAGTCTCAGCTACTTGGGAGGCTGAGGCAGGAGAATCGCTTGAACTTGGGAGGCGGAGATTGCAGTGAGCCAAGATGGTGCCATTGCACTCCAGCCTGGGCAACAGAGCGAAACTCTGTCTCATTAAAAAAAAAAAAAAGGAAAAGAATTTGATACATAATTTGAATGGATCTTGAGGGCATGTCAGCTGATGACAAGAACCAATCTCAAAGAGCTACATATTGCATGATTCTTGAAAGAATGATATTGAACATTCTTGAAATAACAAGTTATAGTACTTGAGAATAGATCAGTGGTAGCCAGGAGTTAGGAGTTGGGGTAGATGTGACTGTGAGGTAACAAGGAAGTTTCTTTATGGCAAGGGAACAATTCTGTATTCTGATTGTGGTGGTAGCTACATGAAAATGTACGTGTGATAAAACTGTACAGTACTACACAGACACACACACACACACACACACACAAATATATATACAAACTGATGAAATCTGAATAAAGTCTCTCCTGGAGTTAATAGCACAGTTGTACCAATGTCAGTTACTGGGTTTTGACAACTATGGCTATATATTATAATTGGGTAAAGGTACACAGAAAATCTTATTATTATTATTTTTAATAGAGATGAGGTCTCACTATGTTGCCCAGGCTGCTCTCAAACTCCTGGCCTCAAGTCATCCTCCTGCCTTGGCCTTCCAAGGTGCTGAGATTGCAGGCATGAGCCACCACACCCGGCCCAAAAACCTTGAATGAAGGACTTTCTGACAACTAACAAAGAACCCAAAACGTTCTTAAGGGCAAATATTCCATATAACCCTGCAAAGATTTAGTTCTGAGAGAAGCCTAGTTGGCCAATTTACACCTTGAAATCTCTTTTAGGAAAATCTAGTGAGCATAGAGATGCAGTCATTTTGAAAAGATTATGGATTTAAAATTCACCACTTTGACCTTTGTGTTTTTTACTCTGTAAACTAAAAATAAAATTATAAGCCCCCCAATCAACTGAATGGACCCTCACCCCCTTGGCCAAGGGGATTCCCCAAGACAACCTGAAAAACAAGTTCAGGCCACTAGATGGGAAGGGAGACAGGATACCCTCAGTATACTTTCCTCCCTTTAGAGTTTAGGTGCAACTGACCAGCATTAACATTAAAATAGAGATCTTAAGACTGACAAAACAGACTCTTTATAGCAATAAGATACCAAATTCCAACCTGACTCTGGTATAGCATCATATGACAGATAATAGGGTCTAAAGGAAATACAAGTATTTTACCCTAAAATATATTTACTTGACATATTTTGGAATGGCCCTGCAAAGCCTTGCCTTGGGGAAATTTGCATTCTGTAGAGAATCCCCTTCCTTTTCCAGGTCTTTCCCTGATCTAGGAGAAATTTAACTAAGAGTCTGACACCTTTGAAGGTCTGATAAGAGACATTTACCATCTATTTACTCTGAAGCCTGCCACTCAAAGGATTCATCTACCTAACAAAAACCTTGGCTTCCACAACCACTCTTATCTTAACTCAAGCATTTCTTTATGCTGACTTCAACTCTTCAGGCAAAGCTTAACTTTTTCAACCAACTGCCAATCAGAAAATCTTTGCATCCATCTATAACCTGGAAGCATCCCACCCCCGACTTGGAGATGTCCCACCTTTCCTGGCTCAACCAATGTATACCTTACATGTTGATTTATGTCTTTGCCTGTAATGTCTGTCTCCGTAAAATGTATAAAACCAAATGGTAACCCAACTACCTTGAACCCATGTTCTCAGGACCTCCTGAGGCTGTGTCCTGGGCCAAGGTCACTAAATTATAGGGCTCAGAATAAAGTTCTTTAAATATTTTACAGTTTGACTTTCTTCGTTAATAGCTTTTAAACAGAAAATTCCACCCAGCCTTTCCAAACTGGCCAGTTTGAGTTTGAAAGGAAGGCACATGTACTAATGAATATACTTCTTGTCAGGCCTCTGAGCCCAAGCTAAGCCATCATATCCCCTGTGACCTGCACATATACATCCAGATGGCCTGAAGCAACTGAAGAATCATAAAAGAAGTGATATTTAAATGGCCTGTTCCTGTCTTAACTGATGATATTCCACCACAAAAGAAGTGAAAATGGGCCGGGCGCAGTGGCTCAGGCCTGTAATCCCAGCACTTTGGGAGGCCGAGGCGGGTGGATCACGAGGTCAGGAGATCGAGACCATCCTGGCTAACATGGTGAAACCCCGTCTCTATTAAAAATACAAAAAAATTAGCTGGGCGTGGTGGCAGGCGCCTGTAGTCCCAGCTACTTGGGAGGCTGGGGCAGGAGAATGGCGTGAACCCAGGAGGTGGACCGTGCAGTAAGCCGAGATCGCGCCACTGCACTCCAGTCTGGGCGACAGAGCGAGACTCCATCTCAAAAAAAAAAAGAAAAAAAAGAAGTGAAAATGGCCGGTCCTTGCCTTAAGTGATGACATTACCTTGTGAAATTCCTTCTCCTGGCTCATCCTGGCTCAAAAACCTCTCCCACTGAGCACCTTGTGACCCTCACTCCTGCCTGCCAGAGAACAACCCCCCTTTGACTGTAACTTTCCTTTACCTACCCAAATCTTATAAAATGGCCCTACCCCTATCTCCCTTCACTGACTCTCTTTTCGGACTCAGCCCGCCTGCACCCAGGTGATTAAAAGCTTTATTGCTCACACAAAGCCTGTTTGGTGGTCTCTTCACGCGGACGCACATGAAACTTCTAATGTGTCTAAAATGTCCACAGTCATTATTTCAAAAGAACATTCTCAGCTGGGGCCTGTGACTCACATTACCTTCCAGACTAGCTACACAGACTCAGTGTTCCTGGCTTTTCTGGATCTCTGTATTAAATATATCTCAAGAATACTGTCCTTTGTTTAGACCACAGTCCACATCCTGGCTTCTCTTTGGGCTATCGTTCCTTCATCTTGATGTCTCTCTCAGAGGTATGTGAACCACAGCAACTCCATCTTGAATAGGAGCTGGGTAAAGTGAGGCTGAGACCTACTGGTGACAGACAAGACTAGCTGGATTTCCTAGGCCGACTAAAAATCCCTAAGCCTAGCTGGGAGGGTGACCATATCCACTTTTAAACACGAGACTTGCAACTTAGCTCACATCTGACAAATCAGGTAGAAAAGAAAGCTCACAAAAATGCTAATTAGGCAAAAACAGGAGGTAAAGAAATAGCCAATCATCTATCACCTGAGAGCACAGGGGGAGGGACAATCATCAGGATATAAACCCAGGTATTTGAGCCGGCAACGGCAACCCCCTTTGGGTTCCCTCTCATTTTATGGGAACTCTGTTTTCACTCTATTAAATCTTGCAACTGCACACTCTTCTGGTCTGTGTTTGTTATGGCTCGAGCTGAGCTTTTGCTCGCCGTCCACCACTGCTGTTTGCCACTGTTGCAGACCCGCTGCTGACTTCCACCCCTCCGGATCCAGCAGGGTGTCTGCTGTGCTCCTGATCCAGCGAGGCACCCATTGCCACTCCTCATCGGGCTAAAGGCTTGCCATTGTTCCTGCACGGCTAAGTGCCCAGGTTCATCTTAATCGAGCTGAACGCTAGTTGCTGGGTTCCACGGTTCTCTTCCGTGACCCACGGCTTCTAATAGAGCTGTAACACTCACCACATGGCCCAAGATTCCATTCCTTGGATCCGTAAGGCCAAGAACCCCAGGTCAGAGAACAAGAGGCTTGCCGCCATCTTGGAAACGGCCCCTCACCATCTTGGAAGCTCTAAGAACAAGCCCCATCACCATCCCCTTAACACTGGATTCCCAGTTAGGGCATTCTCAGTCACAGAATGAGATAAGAGGTCAGCACAAGATACAGGTCGTAAAGACCTTGCTGACAAAACAGGTTGCAGGAAAGAAGCTGGCCAAAACCCACCAAAACCAAGATGGCGATGAGAATGACCTCTGATCATCCTCACTGCTACACCCCCAACAGCGCCATGACAATTTACAAATGCCATGGCAACATCAGCAAGTTACCCTATATAGTCTAAAAAGGGGAGGCATGAATAATCCACCCCTCGTTTAGCACATAATCAAGAAATAATGGGAAAATGAGCAACCAGTAGCCCTTGAGGCTGCTCTGTCTATGGAGTAGCCATTTTTTTTTTTTTTGAGACGGAGTCTCGCACTGTTGCCCAGGCTGGAGTGCAGTGGCGCAATCTCGGCTCACTGCAAGCTCCGCCTCCCAGATTCACGCCATTCTCCTGCCTCAGCCTCCCAAGTAGCTGTGACTACAGGCGCCCGCCACCATGCCTGGCTAATTTTTTTGTATTTTTAGTAGAGAAAGGGGTTCATCATATTAGCCAGGATGGTCTCGATCTCCTGACCTCGTGATCCGCCCATCTCAACCTCCTAAAGTGCTAGGATTACAGGCATGAGCCACCGCGCCCGGCTGCCATTCTTTTATTCCTTTACTTCTTAGTAAACTTGCTTTTGCTTTGCACTGTGGACTCGCCCTGAATTCTTTCTGTGCAAGATTCAAGAACCCTCTCTTGGGGTCTGGATCGGGACCCCTCTCCTATAACATCTTTCTGGTGACCACTGAAGGGACTACAGTGCGGAAACCCTAGACCCAAACCCCTTACTTACCAAGGTTTTCACCAAAAGTAAAAGTTGCTAAGAGTTAACATTGTAACATGTATTTGAGACTACTAAAGAAACAGTTCTTCTATATGTAAGGCGTGTAGGGAAAGCGAAATGTGTTTTTGGTAAAAGATTATAAGACGTCATGGGAATGTGGATTTTCTTGACTAAAGGGTTAAAGGATTGTTTTAAGTTAAACAGGATAAAGCTAAAGGTTTGAGCAAGTTTTGAAAAGTTTATGAAAAATGAATCTTGTAAAAAGAAATTATTTGTGTGAACATATTGGTTAAAGTTAAATGGGTATTATTCAGTTTTTCCATAAATTAAGCATTGGACTAAAAGTACAACAGGTTTTTCTTAGAACACTAATCTGCTCTTTCACAAAAAAAGTAAAGGGTTAATGAAAGGTTTGTGAAAGTCTTACCTATGGTCAAACTAATTGAGTATTCCTAATTTATGCAATATAGTTATTTGCATAAGTGCAAATAAGTATCTGTTTTCTTTTGCAACAGGACACAATCGGAGAAACTGTTATCAAGGCTTTGACTGGAATGGCATGTTTTCTTTTAAGGAATTAAACTTAACTTATAGAGCCAATAGAAGCCCCTTGGGGAACTGGCCTCATACCTTGCCTACACAGTCCTTGTACAGGGTTTCTGACCTGTGGTAAGTAAAGAATGTCACTTTCTAACAGACCCAGGAACTCCAAGTTATCTTGGAACCTCAAGAAGAGAGGAATTTACCCAACTCATAGGTATTTGAGGGTACAAACCCATGGCAAAAATCTTATCTAAGATTCCTTCTTTGGAACAGAGTTCCAGGAAAGCCAATTTAAAAAGAGCTTATGTGGCTGGCTGCGGTGGCTCACACCTGTAATACCAGCACTTTGGGAGGCCAAGGTGGGCAGATCAGTTGAGGTCAGGAGTTTGAGACCAGCCTGGCCAACAAGGTGAAATCCTGTCTCTACTAAAAATACAAAAATATTAGCAGGGCACGGTGGTGGGCACCTGTAATCCCAGTTGCTTGGGAGGCTGAGGCAGGTGAATCACTTGAGCCCAGGAGGCAGAGGTCGTAGTAAGCCAAGATCGCACCACTGCACTCCAGCCTGGGTGACAGAGTGAGACTCCATCTCAATAAATAAATAATAAAAAAAGCTTATGTGAAAAATAATTATTCTTGCTACACTTTATACAAATAATCAGGCCAAGTATAACAAAGCAAATCAGTCTTACCAAGATTTGTCTTTAGTAAAAATGGGAAACTGGAGAGAGAAATATTATGTTTCAAGAACTATAGTACACTGGTTATTAGATTCTAGTCTCATCAGGTGTTTTTAAGTTTGTTTCTGCAATTTAGGCTAACCCAGCTTATTCCTGTGAACCAACCAGTGATCTCTGACTGCTGCTCAAAACAAACAAGAGTGATGGTGTCAGGCCTCTGAGCCCAAACCTGCACGTATTCATTCAGATGGCCTGAAGCAAGTGAAGAATCACAAAAGAAGTGAAAATGGCCGGTTCCTGCCTTAACTGGTGACATTACCTTGTGAAATTCTTTCTCCTGGCTCGTCCTGGCTCAGGAGCTCCCCAACTGAGCACCTTGTGACCACCACTTCTGCCAGCCAGAGAACAACCCCCTTTGACTGTAATTTTCCACTACCTACCCAAATCCTGTAAAACGGCCCCACCCCTATCTCCCTTCGCTGACTCTCTTTTCGGACTCAGCCTGCCTGTACCCAGGTGATTAAAAAGCTTTATTGCTCACATAAAGCCTATTTGGTGGTCTCTTCACACGGACGTGCGTGGAAGATGGGTAATGTAAAAAATCTGAATCAATATTCTAATTCTGAACACACTGGAATCAGCTAGCAACCCCACATCAGCTTGGTTCCAACAGTTGCCCAGTTCATGGAAAGCCTTCTAATTTAGTTTACTTGGGATAATTTTACTTATTTTGCTTTACTCTTGTGGAATATATTGCTATTGTACTCTTTGTGTAGGAGTACAGGATAAGCTTACTGAATGTTTTCTTAAACTGAATACTTATTAATCTTCCAGATATCACCTTTTGTCAGAACTTGGAGTTATGAATGGCCCTCACCATACTGATGTTTTCTGAGCTCCTCTCTACCCTGAACATAAGGGACCCTCATAGTTAAGCAGGAATATCATCACCCCTATTCGGCCTGAAGAAGTTACAGAAGATGCATCTTCATCCCTCCGAAACTTTTAGGATTAAAGTTTCTCTTATAATAGGGAGGAGGCAAATGTCAGAGGAATGTGAACCAGAGCAACTCCATCTTGAATAGGGGCTGGATAAAATGAGGCAGAGACCTACAGGGCCGCATTCCCAGAGAGTTAGGCATTCTCAGTCACAGGATGAGATAGGAGGTCAGCACAAGACACACGTCATAAAGACCTTGCTGATAAAACAGGTTGCAGGAAAGAAGCTGGACAAAACCCACCAAAACTAAGATGGCGATGAGCGTGACCTCTGGTCGTCCTCACTGCTACACTCCCACCAGCGCCATGACAGTTTATAAATGCCATGACAATGTCAAGAAGTTACGCTATATGGTCTAAAAAGGGGAGGCATGAATAATCCACCCCTCATTTAGTATAAAATCAAGAAATAATCATAAAAATGGGCAATCAGCAGCCCTCAGGGCTGCTCTGTCTATGGAGTAGCCATTCTTTTATTCCTTTACTTTCTCAATAAACTTGCTTTTGCTTTGCACTGTGCACTTGCCCTGAATTCTTGTGTGAGATCCAAGAACTCTCTCTTGGGATCTCGATCTGGACTCCTTTCCTGTAACATCTCCTTCTGCTTGGCAAATCTGATCCTGAAATCTTTTGGTGCTAGGTGGTGGGAAAGGTGGGAAGGACTGATTCACTTTTTCATTCTGAGCACCACCCACAAACTTTTGGGGGCTGAAATCTCAAGTTCAGGAGTTTCTCAGGGATGCTGTGGCAGTCTAGGAAGTGCTGGCCATTCCTGAGGCTTCCTGGCAGGGACAGTTGGGACTAGATGATGGTGGCAGGTGAGGGAGACTCAGGTGTTGATTCCATACTTGAAGATCTTCTGTCCATTTTACAGATGAAACACTCCCAGAAAGTAAATGTCATCTCTATGCAGCTGTACCCAAATTTCTATCTTTAGCCCTGACTAGGCCCTAGGCTCCAGCCAACCTGGGTATGTCCCAGTCATCCAAAGAATAAAGGCTGGCTGCAGTGGCTCATGCCTGTAATCCCAGCACTTTGGGAGGCTGAGGCGGGTGGATCACTTGAGGTCAAGAGTTCAACACCAGCCTGGCCAACATAGTGAAAACTCATCTCTACTAAAAATGAAAAAAATTAGCAGGGCATGGTGGCAGGTGCCTATAATCCCAGCTACTCGGGAGGCTGAAGCAGGAGAATAGCTTGAACCTGGGAGGCAGAGGTTGCAGTGAGGGCCACTGCACTTCAGCCTGGGTGACAGAGTGAAACTCCGTCCCAAAAAATAAACAAACAAAAATACACTCTTACTTCCCCAGCTCCTGGCACTCACACTGCCCCAGGCTCCTCCCTTACTCCATCTATCCATCCAACGACAAAAATCCAAAATTTTCCTCTGCTCTTCCCTAGCACTTACAGCATTCCTATTGATTCTAGCCCAAATAGATCTCAGAACTGTTCCCCTCCTCTCCATCTGGAAGTTGCCTCCTAGTCTGGCTCTGTTGCTGCCACAGACTTCCCAGCATCCGCCTGCTCTGCCTTTGCCTCCACCCCCTCCCATTCCCAGTCAGCAACCTACTGGAAGTTGCAAATTCCTAATTTGGCAGCCTGCAGTTGTGATCCATAGAAGGGAATGTTTGGAATGTCTTGGGGATGGGTGGAGACTGGGTCCCCAATTGTCCCATCTGACCCCCAAGGGTCAAATTAAGACTAAGGAGCTTCCAGAGGTTGTCCCTATGGCCAAGTGTTTGGCAACTCCCCATAAGGGAGAAGACCACCCCTCATATTGTCTTATGCCCAATTTCTGCCTCCAAAGAAAGAAAAAGTAAAAACTAAAAGGCAGAAATGAAATCCACAAGCAGACAGCCTGGTGCCACACCCTGGGCCTGGTAAAGATTGACCCCGACCTAATCGGTTATGTTAACTATAGATTACAGACATTATATAGAAAAGCACCGTGAAAATCCCTATCCTGTTCTGATCTAATTACCAGTGCATGCAGCCGCCCAGTCACGTACCC
This sequence comes from Hylobates moloch, assembly GCF_009828535.3. NCBI lineage: Eukaryota > Metazoa > Chordata > Mammalia > Primates > Hylobatidae > Hylobates > Hylobates moloch. The sequence goes on from NW_026652280.1 coordinate 92,784,627, forward strand.
GCTGCTTGCTCAATCAATCACGACCCTCTCACGCACACCTCCTTAGAGCTGTGAGCCCTTAATAGGGACAGGAATTACTCATTCGGGGAGCTCGGCTCTTCAGCTAGGAGTCTTGCCGATGCCCCAGGCCGAATAAACCCCTTCCTTCTTTAACTCGGTGTCTGAGGAGTTTTGTCTGCAGCTTGTCCTGCTACACCCATAGGGCCGCCCTTCTCTAAAGTTGTTGTAACCTTCCCCCAAGCAGGACCCCAACTTCTGCTTTAGGAAGCAGTGGGAAAAAGACCATGCTTTAGGGTCAAGACAGTCCTAAATTAAAATATCGGCTCATTTAATCAATTTTTGCTTCAATTTAACCATCTTCAAAACGGAGATAATAATAACACTAATTACCCAAGTGGCGTACTGTGAGAACGAGCTATACAGCACATATCTCAATGCTTGGCTCACAGTAGATGCTTAATGCAATCAATGAAAGCTATGATGTGCATTATAAGGAATCAACAGATAGCACTATCCAGGGAAGCTAGGCTCGCTCATGAAGTGTTAAGTTCCCCATCACCAGAGAGTGTGCAAGCACTTCTTGGTGCCCAAAGGATTCCAGCACCCACAACAGGTTGGCCTAACTCTTAAGGTCTCTCCAGCTTCCAGAGATCATGCTCCTCAGTGTCTGACTTCTAGTCCCCACGCTTCAAGTAACACCGACCAGGCACGTGTGCCCAGCGTGCACCCCGCATGCCGGTCACCGCCTACTGTCAATGAAGTTGATTTGAGGAGGCTCCAGGCAGAGGGGCACGGCCACCCACACGCCACCTCGGCCCGTCCCCGCGGCCCCTCACCCGGTGGGCGGGTGGGCGGGCCACGCAGGCGCCGCGCCTTGCCATTGGCCCGCGCCGGTGGAGGCGGGGCCTGCTCACGTCTGCCGGCCCCTCTGTGTTGTCATTTGGCAGCAGATAGAGGACACGATCAAGATGGCGGCGGTGTCTGGCTTGGTGCGGAGACCCCTTCGGGAGGTAGGCAGCAGTGCGCGGCCTGTATTCCCACGCGACCCCTGCCCACCGTGCGTCCCGCCGTCATCTTCCTCTCTCCCTGCCAGGTCTCCGGGCTGCTGAAGAGGCGCTTTCACTGGACCGCGCCGGCTGCGCTGCAGGTAACAGGCGCGGGCGCTCGTCGGGCGAGGGCGGGGAGGGTCCCCCTTCTCTCGGGAAGGAGGCCGGAGTCGCGCCTGCGCTGTGGCCTTCCGGCGCAGTGGGCCTTGGGTTTGTGGAGCCAGCATCCTCCGTGGAGCTCCTGCTGCCTCTGTCGCCGCCTGGCGCTTATCACACCGGCGAGTCAACCACCTCACAGCTGGCTGGGCAATGGGGGAAAACTAAGACTAGGCGTTTCCTCCCTCACTCCATGTTTTTTTCTTTAAATTGCAGCAAAATAGACCTAACTTAAAATGTACTTTTTAGAAGCGTATAATTCAGTGACATTAAGTACATTCACCATGTTATACAACCATTAACCACCATCCATTTCCAGAACTTTTTAATCATCCCAAACAGAAACTGTCCATTACTCGGTAACTCCTCATTTCCCTTCCCCAAACCCCTGGTAACCCCTGTTGTACTTTTCTGTCTCTATGAGGTTGCCTATTCTAGAACTTCATATAAGTGGCATCATTTGCCCTTTTGTATCTGGCTTATCTCAGCGTAATGTCCTCAAGGTTCATCCATGTTGTAGCATGAGTCAGAGTTTGATTCCTTCCTAAGGCTGAATAATATATATATGTATATTTTTTTGAAATAGTCTCCCTCTGTCACCCAGGTTGGAGTGCAGTGGCGCGATATCAGCTCACTGCAACCTCCACCTCCTGGGCTTAAGGGATTCTCGCGCGTCACACTCCTGAGTAGCTGTGATTACAGGCGGGTGCCACCATACAGGGCTAATTTTTGTATTTTTAGTAGAGACAGGGTCTCACCATATTGCCCAGGCTGGTCTTGAACTCCTGGCCTCAAGTGATTTGCCTGCCTTGGCCTCCCAAAGTGCTAGGATTACAGGCATGAGCCACCTCTCCCAGCCCGACATTTTCTTTTTTTTTTTTTTTTTTGAGACAGGGTTTTGCTCTTGCTGCCCAGGCTAGAGTGCAATGGCACTATCTCAGCTCACTGCAACCTCTGCCTCCTGGGTTCAAGCAATTCTGCCTCAGCCTCCTGAGTAGCTGGGATTACAGGCGCCCACCACCACACCCGGCTAATTTTTGTATTTTTAGTAGAGAATAGGTTTCACCATGTTGGCCACGGTGGTTTCGAACTCCTGACCTCAAGTGATCCACCTGCCTTGGCCTTCCAGAGTGCTGGAATTACAGGTGTGAGCCACCGTGCCTGGCCTTGTTTTGTCCATTGTGAATAATGCTGCTGTGAACATTGGTGTGCAAGTATATGCTTGAATCCCTGCTTTCAATTATTTGGGGCATATACATGGAAGTGGAATTGATGGATTGTATGTTAATTCTCCTCTCCTTCCTTTAACTAGATTTTACCATTCATTATATTAAAATAGCAACTCCTACATTCTGGATGCAAAGTATTTGGCAGTGCTTGGCACCTAGTGAGCACTCATACATTAACACATACAGTCAAAGACCAACTATGTGTAATAGAAATGTTACTTTTAGAATTCTTTGAGTTTTTAGAGAGAAGCTTGTTGTAGTGTTTTTATATTGTATGCTGTGGGCAGCCTAGGTAAATATAAAGGAAGAAAATCTTAGTTGAATCCCAAATAATTCTATATTGACTGTTTTTGCATACCTGTGACAGGTGACAGTTCGTGATGCTATAAATCAGGGTATGGATGAGGAGCTGGAAAGAGATGAGAAGGTATTTCTGCTTGGAGAAGAAGTTGCCCAGTACGATGGGGCATACAAGGTAACTAAAATACATGAAAGTTATACAAAATTGAGGTCACTGTTACCCCCAGATACACTTAAGGGATCGACTCTTAATTGTAGGTTAGTCGAGGGCTGTGGAAGAAATATGGAGACAAGAGGATTATTGACACTCCTATATCAGAGGTAAGCCTTCCGGTGGGAAGCAGACCCTGGAGGGCATGTCTGTTAGTGTCCATTATCCTCATTTTTATGGATTTTCACTTATGTTTATATTTTACTTTATAGATGGGCTTTGCTGGAATTGCTGTAGGTGCAGCTATGGTATGTAATGCTCTTTATGAAACTTATCCAAAGACATTTCTTAGTTTTTTTTTTTTTTCTTTTGAGATGGATTCTCACTCTGTTGCCCTGCCTGGAGTGCACTGGCACCATCTCAGCTTCCAGATTCAAGCGATTCTCGTGCCTCAGCCTCCATAGTGGCTGGGATTACAGGTCGCGCCACTGTGCCCAGCTAATTTTTGTGTTTTTATTAGAGATGGGGTATTACCATGTTGGCCAGGCTGGTCTCGAACTCCTGGCTTCAAGTGATCCGCCCGCCTCGGCCTCCAAAGTGCTGGGATTACAGGCGTGAGCCACTGTGCCCATCTCCAAAGAGATTTAACATCACCTTTTAAAAACATCATTTGGGAAAAAACCAAAAAAATACCAAGTAGGTAGATGTGGTGGTGCTTGCCTGCACTCCCAGCTACTCGGGATGCTGAGAAAGGATTACTTGAGCCTAGGAGTTAGAGGCTGCAGTGAGCTATGATGTGTGCCACTGCACTCCAGCCTGGGTGACAGTGAGACCCTGTCCATAAAAAATAAAAAATAAAAACATTATTTGAATGTTGGAAGACTTGGAGTGATTGTTTGCTACTGTTTGTTGCGTTTCTAGTCTTTTTAACATCCACGTTTTTGATTTTACAGGCTGGGTTGCGGCCCATTTGTGAATTTATGACCTTCAATTTCTCCATGCAAGCCATTGACCAGGTTATAAACTCAGCTGCCAAGACCTACTACATGTCTGGTGGCCTTCAGCCTGTGCCTATAGTCTTCAGGGGACCCAATGGTGCCTCAGCAGGTGTAGCTGCCCAGCACTCACAGTGCTTTGCTGCCTGGTATGGGCACTGCCCAGGCTTAAAGGTGGTCAGTCCCTGGAATTCAGAGGATGCTAAAGGACTTATTAAATCAGCCATTCGGGATAACAATCCAGGTCAGCACAGGGACCCTTTGGTTTTTTTTGAAGATTGAAAAACTAAAATGATATATTAGCACAGAGGAAACCATTAAAGTCTTAGTTAGGCTTAGATATATCGTATACAATGTTAATACTTTATATAGTAAAGACAGTAAAGAATGTGCTTGCTTTTCCTATTTCCGACTATAAGGGTGCCAGCTAGGTAAAGGGGACATTTACTGCACACCCACAATACTGGTTTGATAGATAAAATTATATTGACCAAACTACAAATTTAAGTACCTAAACTGCTCTCAAGGCTGCCGGTCATAGTAGAGATAAGGCTAATCAGCACAATGAAACTTCTCACAAGATGAATGATATTGCTTTCTATACAGTTTTAGTCATTCTGGATGTGATTAATTACTTTTGTTTAAATATTTATGTTTTTCAGTGGTGGTGCTAGAGAATGAATTGATGTATGGGGTTCCTTTTGAATTTCCTCTGGAAGCTCAGTCAAAAGATTTTCTGATTCCTATTGGAAAAGCCAAAATAGAAAGGCAAGGTAAGAAAACTAAGATATATAAACAGTATTTTTAATCCAGCCCCTCAATTTTGGTAAAATTTAATCTAGAAGTTACTGTCATTTACTTTGACTGAAAAATTATAGGATGAGCTCAAGAACGTGTGATGCCCCAATTTCTCATTAGTTGTGCTTTTCTAGATCTCAGTCTGGTAGGTTTGTGTTTCATTTCTAGGAAGGCTGCCACATTCCTCAGCTCACTGGAATGAAGTTGAGTTGAAGACTTTATGAATGAACAAGAGCCACAGCTGGCTGCACAGTGGTGTAGCATCTTCAGTTTCAACCTGATCTCTGATCTGTGACCACTCTGTTTTCAGGAACACATATAACTGTGGTTTCCCATTCGAGACCTGTGGGCCACTGCTTAGAAGCTGCAGCAGTGCTATCTAAAGAGGGAGTTGAATGTGAGGTGAGTGGACATTTACTTGTTCTTAAAGAATTAGAAGGGCTCCTTTTAGATTTAAGACCCAGAAGAGTTCTGTAACAGGTTAATTAGATGTAAAACCTTGCTTTGTCACTCATTTCTGTCTCTGCTTAAAGCTGGGAACCTGCCTGCAGTTCACATACTTAGCTTTTTACCACTCAGGTCACTTAGGTTCTGGATCTTTTTTTTTGAGAGACAGCAGGAGCTCTCTGAATCTCTTCCGGTTCTCAGTGATACCCCCCGAGAGAGAAAAAGACAGGGTTTTGTTCTGTTGCCCAGGCTGACGTGCAGTGGCTGGATCATGGCTCACTGTAACCTTGAACTCCTGGGCCCAAGTGATGCTCCCACCTCACCCTTCTGAGGTTCTGGATCTTTTAGAAACCTACCATGTGCTAGTTATACTTGGGCAAGTTATATACTCTAAATCTGTTTCATCAGCTATAAAATGGGGATAATATAAATACTGTCCCATCATAGGGCAGTTGTGAGAATTACACTTAGTGTAGTGCTTGGTACATAACAGTTTTCAGCTGTTAACTGTTAACTCATTTTGATGAGGGAATTTAAAGTGAAGGAGGATTGGCTGGGCATGGTGGATCACCTGAGGTCAGGAGTTCGAGACCAGCCTGGCCAACATGGTGAAACCCCATCTCTACTAAAAATACAAAAATTAGCCGGGCGTGGTGGTCTATGCCTGTAACCCCAGCTACTCCAGAGGCTGAGGCAGGAAAATGGCTTGAACTGGGAAGGCGGGGGTGGCAGTGAGCCGAGATCACGCCACTGCACTCCAGCCTGGACAACAAGTACAAAACTCCGTCTCAAAAGAAATAAAAAAGTGAAGGAAGATAAATGAATCCTATAACTGCACAGAGCTGCTTGTGGTAGACATACAGATCTTTGTTTTAATTAAAATTTTTCCTTTTACAGTTTGTACATTCATGTACCTATTCATAGGCAGATTAGATTTTCCTAGATACAAAGATTAACAGGAAACAAAAAAGGAAATGGTGTTATGGGGATGAGGCTCTATTTGTGCTGCAATAGCTCTGTAAACTTGATTATATTACCTGTTTAGGTGATAAATATGCGTACCATTAGACCAATGGACATGGAAACCATAGAAGCCAGTGTCATGAAGACAAATCATCTCGTAACTGTGGAAGGAGGCTGGCCACAGTTTGGAGTAGGAGCTGAAATCTGTGCCAGGATCATGGAAGGTATTTCAAAGAAACTGGTTCTAGAATAGTCAAGCTATAGTAAACATCATGTACCTGAATATGTACAGGATAAAGAGAGAGAAAGCTAGGAGTGGCCAAACGACTTGAACTTTAAACTTGTAAGTTTGGCATTTATCCTCAGGCAGATATTTTAAAAGCAAATCCAGAAAGCGGTTCCCCATAATTAGCATTCCTTAAACATTTTCTCTTCCTGGTCAGCCACACCTCTGTGCCAAGGTGGTAGTGCCCAGCTGGCATTTGCTCTCTCTCAGTTGAGCCTTCCTTCTCTTAGGTCCTGCGTTCAATTTCCTGGATGCTCCCGCTGTTCGTGTCACTGGTGCTGACGTCCCTATGCCTTATGCAAAGATTCTAGAAGACAACTCTATACCTCAGGTCAAAGACATCATATTTGCAATAAAGAAAACATTAAATATTTAGTTTGGACTTGAATATCAAGTCGTTGAAATTTATTTGAAATACTTGCTGGCACTGCACCTGGATTTGTACTGCAAGACCTGACTACTCATAAAGGAAAACGATTTCTAAAGCAACAGCAGGTAGTTTTGTACAGGGAAGTTTAAATGTATTTGTGTATGGAAAACTCTCCACTCTCCTGCCCTAGACGCCATGCTTCCTTTTGTCTGTTACGGTTGCCATGTTCTTTGAATAACAAATTATATAACAACATTTTACTCTCTCTCACCACAAGGACAAAGTATGGATGTGGCAGAGTCCTGATGAAAAATATATCCAAACAAGATAACTTATATGTATAAAATTAAAGCATATAATACACATTTACTGTTTGTTTTGATAAGGAATAAAGGAATTCCTAACATTACTAATTTTTTTTTTTTTTTTTTTTTGAGACAAGGTTTGGCTCTGTTCCCCAAGCTGGAGTGCGATGGCACAATCTCGGCTCACTGCAGCCTCCGCCTCCCAGGTTCAAGTGATTCTCCTGCCTCAGCCTCAGGAGTAGGAAATTAGCCACCACATCTGACTAATTTTGGTGTTTTTAGTAGAGGTGGGGTTTCACCATGTTGGCCAGGCAGGTCTTGAACTCTTGACCTCAGGTGATCCAGCCGCCTCGGCCTCCCAAACTGCTGGGATTACAGGCATGAGCCACCACATCTGGCCATGACTATTGTATTTTTATATTGAAAGAATTGGCTGGGCTGGGCGTGGTGGCTCATGCCTGTAATCCCAGTACTTTGGGAGGCCAAGGCGGGCAGAACACGATGTCAGGAGATCGAGACCATCCTGGCTAACATGGTGAAACCCTGTCTTTACTAAAGCCAGGCACGGTGGCATGTGCCTGTAGACCCAGCTGCTCGGGAAGCTGAGGCAGGATAATTGCTTGAACCCAGGAGGCGGAAGTTGCAGTGAGCCGAGATGGCACCACTGCACTCCAGCCTGGGCAACAGAGCAAGACTGTCTCAAAAAAAAAAAAAAAAAAAGAATTGGCTGGGTGTGGTGGCTCAAACGTGTAACCCTAGCACTTTGGGAGGCCGAGGTGGGTGGATCCCTTGAGTGTAGGAGTTCAGGACCAGCCTGGGGAACATGGCAAAACCCCATCTCTGCAAAGAAAAGATAGTAAAAAAAAAAGTCAATGTGGGTAGAAAACTTGAAATTCTATTAAGAAATTAGTGCTGCCAGGCCACAGTAGCTCATGCCTATAATCCCAGCACTTTGGGAGGCTGAGGCAGGGATTGCTTGAGCCCAGGAATTCTGAGACCAGCCTGGGGCAACGTTGCAAAAACCCTGCCTACAAAAAAACAAACAAAAAAAAAACCCAGGTATCTGGTGGTGTGCCTATAGGAGGATCGCTTGAGCCCTGGGAGGTCAAGGCTGCAGTGAGCTGTGATTGCGTCACTGCACTCCAGCCTGAGTGAAAGAACGAAACCCTGTCTTAAAAATAACAACAAAAGAAATTAGTGCCATGTGGAAAATAAGCTGATACTGTACAAGACGACCTGTTTGTATTCATATATCTGAACTATCCAAAATAGTCAGCAAAACTGACTTCAGAAGGACTCAGGCCTCACAAGCCTCCATCAGGTAATCACCTAGGTTGCATCACACTTGAAACAGGAACTTCTCCACAGACTCTCCAAATGCATAATTCGAATAGCATTCTCTTTAAAATTATGGCAAAGTTTATATCAGGTGTTTTTCCCATTTCCAAAGATCAGATATTCTGTCAAATACTGCCCTCTTCAGAAGCTGAGATGGAAAAGATGGGTTTAAATTAGTTAGAGGAGCATATAGGTGGTACCTAATTTAAGTAGCAAGACAGGATTTTTAGTTCTTAGAGGAAAAGTGAGACAAAAGAATAGAGGCAGAATAGGTAGGAAGGAAACCTTAGACTGTGTGAATCTATTCTTTGTTAGCAACAGATGCTACAAAAAGTTCTCATTTGAAATATCTCATCAAGCGACAGACAACACGTTTTCTTGACATGATTTTAATAAAAAATACAGCTGACATTTATCACAGATTACATGAAACTATACACAATGACATTCTCTGCATAGTAACCAACACTGATGTGTATACTTCAATTTTTTAATGGATTATTTATAATCCTTTAAAGTGCAATTTATTGAAAGGTTTAAGCAAATCAGGATAAAGGATCTAATAAATGACTAACATTAAAGAGATGTTATATTGATATATTTAGATAAATCTTTCAAAAATCATAATTGATTTCTATAGATGCCAAATTTACTTCTGTTGTAACAATGACCTGCCCCCTCAAACCCCAAACTTAATTGCTGAGGATTAAGAAGATCCTCTAATTGGCAAGAGCTTTTTCTGATGTTAATATTTTTGTCTGTTTCAATACATTCTAACTAAAAAGAACTATGGGTCTAGAGTAGTTGCTTTAGCAGCCCTGAGTTCTATAACCACAATGGTATTCCTGTTAGAACTTAAGAGAATGTTGTGAATGTTCCCCATTCTATTTGAGAGGAAAATGAAGAACTCAGTTGCTTTCTGATTCAGCAAAGTGACTATGCTTTGGGCTATAGTGTTAATGTCTAAGATAAAGGTAGCAAAAATTGGAGTTATCTAAGAATCAGAAAATGCTTTAGAGAAATGAACTGTAAGAGGAATGTTTCTAGGAGCTGTCTGATGGGGTAGAAGGGATTGCAACACAAAGGCCAGTTACTGCTGTGATTGAATATTGTCATTGTTTTTCTGTCTATTTCCTTTAGTTGGTGAAAATATTTCAATGTGCTGCTGCCCCAGAAGCATGCCCATTAGAGGATAAACAGGACTCCTTTAGAGGGTTAATAAAGGAGCAGAATCTTAAGGGAGCAATGCCAGCCTAACTTTATTCTGCTTAAAGAATTATTTCCCTCTTGAAAAGCTTCTTACATGAGCATCTGCAAAATAGTACTGTTTGTGGCTGTACTGGCTCAGCAATTACTTTCCCAGGAAGAGGGTAGTTTGGGGGGTAGGGGTGAGTAGGAATAAAAAAGAACTTTTCCCTCCAAGTGTAAACAGGAAGCTTCAGCCGATCTTCGGAGCACTGTGATCACAGGTTTTGGCTTTCCTCAAAGTTCCTTTTTGGAAATTCTGGATGGAGCTGAGCAAGGCCCCTCGGCTCATGCCATTCACAGCCTGAGATGAGAGCTGGGCAGGTGTCTCGGTGCTCGCAGGAGGCAAGGGAGCTGCTGGTGGTGGTGGAGGTGGAGGAGGTGGAGGTAATGCAGATATCCCTGTGGAGGAAAAGGGAGACAATCAGTATTCACCTCCGCAGCTGCCCTGCACACACGCTACTGCTCAGTCCTGAGCACAACGGACTGGTGAGAGTCCACATGTTTTCCTCAGAGGGACCAACATACCTGGTACTGTATGAGTTCTTAAAATACTAAACAAAGCTAGAAGCATCAAAGGGGAATTAAAAGTTGCCATGTTTCTCAAACAATAGTCATCTTAAAGGCTGTTGGAACAAATAATTACAGATTACATGAAACCATATATGGTGACATTCTCTGCATAGATGAGGCTCTGACCCCATTTGCAAATATTAGTAATAGTCCCCAAAGAAGAGTTCTATCTATCAGTTACTTTAGCCAGGTACCAGGAAGCTCTGTCTGCTTCTGAGCTAGCAATTAAAGATAGACATCTGCATGATGGAGTTGGGCTTCCTGAATGTCAGTTATTCATAAGGGATGAACAGTTAGTTCTTTCGCTGCTCCAACACACAATATTTGAAGGATGTGATTTTATGTAAAATGACAAACCACTCAGGATTCTCAGCAAGGAATCAGTGCCTCCTGGGTTATGCATTTCCCAGAGGAGTCTGTCTCAATAATTTCCTATTAGGTTGCATTAAAGAAATATAAAATGCTAATAACTGTTAGCAATGCAAAGCAGGGGGCAGAGGGGTCTCTCTGCCATGGTATTCTTACAGAGAAATCCTTCTCAAGTACTGTTCTCTCCATTGTGGCCCAACCAAGGAACAGGACAGAACTGCACTAAATGTGTCTTTGATGAAGCATCAGGAGAAACTAGAATGTCGTGCTGTACCGCAGTGGGCAAGGAGAGGGAAACTGGGTAGGTGTCTAAAACTTCCCTCAGCTTCCAGGCACATGGACTTTGCAACTCAAATTTTATAATTTGGAATCAATGAATGGTTCTCTCAGGACAGAATAAACACCGAGTTCAGAAAAAGCCTTGCCTTAAAGAATGTTCCTGTGCCACAGTTAGTTGCCTCGTCTCCTGTGACCTTACAGCTCTCTGAGACTGCCTGTCAGATGCTGTCTCTGTCCCTCCCAGGGCTACTCCAGGGAGACATTCTGCCCGGTGGTTTCCCCTACACTGCTACTGAGTTGTGATAACAGGTAAAGCTACCTTACTGAAGTTTGGATGACTGGCTCAGAATCACCAATACGATACTCAAGTAAGTACATCCTTTTCACCGAGTGTGACAGGTATCGGTTAAAGTCTTACAATAGAAAAATCACTTACCTTTCTTTACATCTTTTACTCAAACCTAAGGCAGCTGAAATTAAGGAATCACACAAATACACTCATGCTCTGCAATCTTGGAATGCTCAAATATAGCAATACAAATAAAGATTAAATACAGACAAATGACCAACATGTTCATTGGTTCTACACAGTAACAACTGATGAATGAAATTCTGTTATGTTTTATGCTAAGGTGGATTGTGGGAAAATGTTCCTGGCTTTATGTCACAGGGTTACAGAGATAAAAAGGACTTTAAACCTGAAGTAACTGTTGAAGTGGGAAAACGGAGAATAAGCGTGTGTGATAAGCATTCCTCTGAAGAGGACTTCTGGAGAGCAACCAGTGAAATACCAGGAGGGGAGACCTCTACTGAAGGTTTTTGGAACTGAGTCTCTTGACTGCAACACCAAGTGGGCCCAAAGGAGTGAGCTCTGCCCACTTGGGGGTGAGTAGGTGCCAATGCCCTTCCCCAGCACCCTCCCACCCAATAGCCAGAAAAGGGCAGTGGAATCTGGACTTGATATTCAGGGCCACGTAGTGTAATAGAAGGAGCTCCAGGGTTTTTGTCTCCCAGGTTTGTGCTTTGACCCCCGGCAGAAGAATCACCGTGCAGTTAAGGACAGGCTCTCGGCTGCGGCAGTACTTGGGAGTTCTACTAAAGACTGACTAGCCCTCCAGGCAAGGATTCTGGGAGACGGGAGACGGGCCTCAGGGCTGGGCTCGGGTAGGGGCTGCCATCTTGGCACATAACAAAACTGCTTGGCCTCACGGAGAAGCAACCCTTGGTTTTGGCCACATTACCAGGCCCTCAAAATTAGAAGTGCAAATGCGCCACCGCAGAGTTTGGGAGTTGAGGGTGGGGTTCAGTACATGGATTTTCCACTGTCCAAGTAAAGGCTGAAACTTGTCACTTTAAATGAGTCTCTTTGAAAATGTAGGTGGTGTGAATAAATACACCGTCCAAAGGGCTCCAGGGCTCCAGTAAAGCAGATGGAAGGAAAGGAGGACAGGCAGCAGGATCTCCCTGATGTGGCCTCAGCAGGCTGGAGCAGTCCGGTGGGGCTTGATGTCCCAGCAGGTCCACTTTTCCTCACTGGGCCTGCAACAACCATGGTGGCTCTTATGTACAACCAGGGCAAGGAAGGCCAGACCCAGCTTGCCAGTTTGGAACACTCTGGAGGGAAGAGGAGGTCTAGGGGTCAGAAGGTGGAAACTGGAGGCGGCAGGAACATAGACCTGGGACTCAGTCTCACTCACTCTGCCCCATTGATTGTTTTTGGCTTTTCCTTTTGGCCCTTTCCATGGTCCACAAGCTTCCTGAAAGGTCCGTTGGGGCTTCAGCTATAACATGTGGCTAACAATGGAGGGAAGACGGGGCAGGGGCAACAAGGGCCAAATGAAAGTTACCATTTGGCCTGTGACAAACCCGGGAACAACTGCCTGCTGCCTGCGCTCTCTCCACCCCTAAAATGTGAATGAGTCCTTCCTGCCAAGAGACCTCCAATACCCTTATCCCCAGGCCACATACGAGAGCAGGCCGGTTCCATGTTAGACTGATGATACCTGAATTCGCACCCAGGAAGGGGGATGGGGATGCTGCCAACAGCTTACCCTCAGTTACGACCAGGTCAGTCCCAATTTCTCCCATCTCACTTTCTCTTAGACAAAATCCCTGAGAGCCAACTACTTACTCCATCCACCCCAAAATCCTCTCCACCAAACCACATGGGAACCTGGCAGTCCAGCAGAGAGGCCCTGTCAGAGGGCAGAGAATGCTGCAGCCAGAGCGTAGGTCAGATCTAGGAAGGAATGCCAGGCCAGAAACCCCCTCGACAGCCTGGTGGACAGGATGTCCGAGGGTCCCCCCTCAACTCCTTTTTTTTTTTTTTTTTTGAGATGGAGTCTCACTCTGTCGCCCAGGCTGGAGTGCAGTGGCGCGATCTTGGCTCACTGCAAGCTCCACCTCCCGGGTTCAAGCGATTCTCTGCCTCAGCCTCCTGAGTAGCTGGGATTACAGGCGTGTGGCACCATGCCCAGCTAATTTTTGTATTTTTAGTACAGATGGGGTTTCACCATGTTGGCCAGGCTGGTCTTGAACTCCTGACCCTTGTGATCCACCCGCCTCAGCCTCCCAAAGTGCTGAGATTACAGGCGTGGGCCACTGCGCCCGGCTCCCTTCCCCGCTGACTCTTAGGCCCATGTTAGCAGCCAGCAGTGGGTAATCTACAGGTCTCTCTAATTCCGAGCTCCTTTGTGGTCACATACAGGAGGGGAGACCAAGTGGCCATGAGACCACACTAGGGTAACACCAGACTTACCAGCCACCCTCGGGAGAGAACCGAAGCAGGCAAGCCCCCAGCTCTCGGGAGAACCACCTTCTCCTCTGGCCTCAGGCAGGTGAGGAGGCTGTACTCCTGTTACAGCTCGAGAATTACAAAGGATGCTTACAAAAGAACTGTTTTTCCCTACCGTCAGTTATAAAAGCCAGTAAGTTGTCTCCCTGTAACCAAGAGCTCAAGTGCCTAACACTCCTCTTCATCAGAGTAACTAGGAACCAACATTTTTGCAGCAACAGGACTTTGAGAGTTATGGTTTCCAAAATTAAAATATACCAAAATGCCATGCAGTTGATTTGCAGGTTTTAGAGCTGTATTTTAAAACTGAAATCAGAGTGAAAATGAAGATTTTGAAGGTCATGATGAAAATGAAATGAATATAGATGAAGTCACTGGGTGCTTTTTAAAGATGCTGTATTTCATTTAAATATTCAGATAAGGAAATAGTCTCAAATCTGCTTTCCCACTAAGGAAATAGTCTCAAATCTGCTTTCCCACTTGTTCATCACTTCAGCAATCGAGACACTTTGGGTCCTATTTCACACACAGAAACAGAGCATCTTTAAAGTTTGAGAAATCAGCATAGTTTACTTTACCGAAAATTCACGTTCAAAATGGTGCATGCTCTACTGAAAACAGCAAAGAGAGAGAGAGAAAGGGGGGACACAAGTCATTATTCAGATTTTAGTGTCATTTAATCAAATAGTAACAGACAGTAAAATATTAGTCTGAATCACAAGCTGATTATTCTCACTTCGAAACTAGGATATACTCAAATTAACCACAGCACTGGTTTGTAAATACGATTGTAAGCCTTTTAAAACATGGCAAATGTATTTATAGAATAACCAATGAATCGCTTTTCGAGCCACCTAATGAGTCACTTTCTTCACGTTCTTTGTCCTCTGAGCCAGTTAGATACTATTTTTATTTATTTACAAGCACGATGCTCACTTCAGAAGAGCCATGAAGGTTTTACCTCTGAAGAGCAGAATGGATATGAGGAGTGTGCTTAGTTCTATTATTAAACAAGGATGGTTGATCAAGAGGGGAGAAAAATGAAAACCCATAACTTTTTTCCAAGCAAGTCTTCTAGAGTCTACAATAGATTTGTCTCTTTAAAGTTGGGAGGAGTGTGAGCAGGCCTAAGGCCAGAGATTCTGGGCAGGCATCCTCAAGGCGGAAGCACTGGGCCCCTCCCTGAGGCCCTGTGAGCCCCTCCCTAGAGGCTGAATTGGGCAGTGAAACTTACTTAAGGCCATAAAGCCGTTTTAAAAAGGAAAGCAAGGCAAATGTTTTTCTTGTCTTCTTTTAAACTGACTAGATCCCCAGCTAAATGTGAAGGATCATGCTTTGGTAAATCTCAGAGTTCCTAATGAACCAACTCTGCCCCACAGCCTTCTCCTGGAAAGGGGCTGGGAAATGGAAAAGAGGCCCTCCAGCCTTCTCAGTACCATTGTTCCCCAAGGCTAGCCAGAGAAACATGAATCCCTCCTTCTCCAAGGTGGGTCATAGAAACAGAACCCCTTTCCCCAAAGCCAGCCATCATACCTAAAAATATTACTCTCCCTCCACTTTCTGTGTAAAAACTGTCCATAAATCACTTGGCTGGGCATGGTGGCTCACGCCTGTAATCCCAGCACTTTGGGAGGCCAAGGTGGGCAGATCACCTGAGGCCAGAAGTTCGAGACCAGCCTGGCCAACATGACAAAACCCTGTGTCTACTAAAAATACAAAAAAGGAGCTGGGCGTGGTGGTGGGCACCTGTAATCCCAGCTACCTGGGAGGCTGAGGCAGGAGAATTACTTGAACCCAGGAGGCAGAGGCTGCAGTGAGCCAAGATCGTGCCATTGCACTCCAGCCTGGGCAACAAGAGTGAAACTCCATCTCAAAAAAGAAAATAAATCACCTGACCTACCTTGTCTGACTATAAGTTGTAAGACCCCCATTCCAGAGATGGTCCTGCTCATACCCAGAAGGAAGGAATGCTTGCTCAGAGAGGCTGAGAACAATCTAGACAGACAGACTTGCTGGGTTTCCCCATTCAGCCTATTAGCATTAGATCATAGCCTTTTCCTCCAATCATATTTCCACACAGCTGTCCATACTTTGTTGAACCTAAGCATAAAAATGGACAATTTTCCCTGTACCTTTGGGTCTTTATTCGGAAGGCTCCCGTGTATACACATTAAATAAACTTGTATGCCTTTTCTTTTATTAATCTGTTTTGTGAGTTGAATTTTAAGCACACCTTCGGAGGGCGGGCTCCCACACCTCTTCCTCTGCAGATTTGAAACTTCCCTTTCTCTCCACTCGTTCTTGCAAACTGGGTTTTCTACAAACTGCCAGCTCTCTCACCTCAGAATTATTGCTTAAAACATAAACTACAAGCAAGAACAGCTAGAATTATCTGATTGCAAGACATTCATAGTTCATACCTGATAGTGCTTTACTACTTATAAAGCCTCGCCATGTATGCCATCTATCTAATAAAGAGCGAGACTTCTTTTAAAAGACAGCCTCAAAGAACAGAAATTATTTGTCCAAGGTCATAGCGGGAATGTAGCAGAGCTAGGACTCAAGCCCTGGTTTACTGACTCAACATTCAGGGTTCTTTTCACACCAGCCAACCACAGTATTTAAGAGCACGGGCCCTGCAGCGCACCCTGAAGAAAGCAGACACTCAATACATCAATGGGGTAAATGAACAAAGACAGAACAAGTTACACTCCTGGCTCTAGCACCGCCCTAACTTGTGTGACCTTGGTCAAAGTCTCTTGGCCGGGCGCGGTGGCTCACGCTTGTAATCCCAGTACTTTGGGAGGCCGAGGCCGGCGGATCACGAGGTCAGGAGATCGAGACCACGGTGAAACCCCATCTCTACTAAAAATACAAAAAATTAGCCGGGCGTGGTGGCGGGCGCCTGTAGTCCCAGCTACTCCGAGAGGCTGAGGCAGGAGAATGGCGTGAACCCGGGAGGCAGAGCTTGCAGTGAGCCGAGATTGCGCCACTGCACTCCAGCCTGGGTGAAAGCGCAAGACTCCGTCTCAAAAAAAAAAACCAAAGTCTCTTAATCCTACTAGAGCGTCAGTTTCTTCAACTAAAATGGAGCTAAGCTGGAGTCCACTCACACTGGATAAGAAGGTATTCATGATGATTAACTGAAACAAGTGACTATAAAGCAACAGTACCTGGCACAAAATAAGTGCTTCAAATATATTAGATATAATTATTTTATTTTATTTATTTATTTTTTTGAGACGGAGTCTCGCTCTGTCGCCCGGGCTGGAGTGCAGTGGCGCAATCTCGGCTCACTGCAAGCTCCGCCTCCCGGGTTCACGCCATTCTCCTGCCTCAGCCTCTCCAAGTAGCTGGGACTACAGGCGCCCGCCACCACGCCCGGCTAATTTTTTGTATTTTTTAGTAGAGACGGGGTTTCACCGTGGTCTCGATCTCCTGACCTCGTGATCCGCCCGCCTCGGCCTCCCAAAGTGCTGGGATTACAAGCGTGAGCCACCGCGCCCGGCTAGATATAATTATTTTAAATAACAATTTAGGGTCCTCTGCCTACTTAGCTTTCCCAAAATACTCTTTTACAAACCCATTTTTTAAAAAAGGCTGGGTGTGGATGGCTCATGCCTGCAATCCCACCATTATGGGAGGCCAAGGCGGGAGGATCACTTGAGCCCTAGAGCTCAAGACTAGCCTGGGCAACATGGCAAAACCCGTCTCTACAAAAAAATACAAAAATTAGCCAAGGGTGGTGGTGCACGCCTGCAGTCCCACTCAGGAGGCTGAGGTGGGAGGTTAAGGCTGCAGTGAGCCGTGATTGCACCACTGCATTCCAGCCAAGGTGACAGAGAGAGACCCTGTCTCAAAAAAATAGATAGCAAGGCAACAGGCCTGTCTAATCCCAATGGAGGGTGGGAGGGAATATTTGTGTGTGTGTAAATTGGGACCTTTAAAACCAATCAGTTCTATGAATAGAGTATAAATACTAGTTGGTGATATTACCATGAAATAAACCAGGATAAAGAATTTTAAAGTCCTGGAAAAAGTGACCTTCCTCAGGCAGAAAACAACCTTTTGCAGAAAAGACAGTGCTAGAAATGTTCTTACTGAAAAAACAGGGGTCTCAGCAAAAGAGTATTAGAGAATCCCAACCCACCCAATGGAACTGCCAGCAGACTTAAAGAAAGGATATTTCTCCCATCAGCTTGGTAAGGACCTCAAGAAGGAGCCCCCAGAGAAGAAGCTACAGTAAGAAAAGGGAGAGGCCCCAGCCCTTACACAATTGCTGGAAAGGGCTCATAAGGGTAAGACCCCTTCACTTAGAAACAGATTAAAACCACCTTTAGCTGCCATAAATGTGCTTACAACCGATGCTTTCGGGAAGAAAGGCACTGCTGCTGAATTCAACTTACCTAAGCTGATCTATTGCTGCTGATCTATTGCTGAGCAAACTGCCAAAGGCCAGAGTTCACAGTGGATTTAGGATTTAGAGTGTGCTTGATTAGAAAGAACTGTGGAGGCCAGGTGCTGTGGCTCACATCTATAATCCCAGCAATTTGGGAGGCTGAGGTGAGAGGAGTGCTTGTGCCCAGGAGTTTGAGACCAGCCTGGGCAACATGGTGAGACCCTTGTCTCTGCAAAAAATTTAAAAATTAGCTGGATGTGGTGGTGCACGCCTATAGTCCCAGCCTCTCCGAAGGCTGAGGCAGGAGGATCACTTGAGCCCAGAAGAAGGCCGACCTCCAGTTCTGCAAGAAAGAACAGCCTAAGCATGGGCTGGCCAGCCAAAAGTTGCAATCCTGGCCGGGCACCATGGCTCAAGCCTGTAATCCCAGCACTTTGGGGGCCGAGGCGGGCGGATCACTTTGAGGTCAGGAGTTCAAGACCAGCCTGGCCAACGTAGCGAAACCCCATCTCTATCAAAAATACAAAAAAATTAGCCAGGCATGGTGGCGAGTGCCTATAATCCCAGCTACTCGGGAGGCTGAGGCATAAAAATCGCTTGAACCCAGGAGGCGGAAGTTGCAGTGAGCCGAGATCGCAAGACTGCATTCCAGCCTGGGTGACAGACCAAGACTGTCTCAAAAACAAAAATGGTGTAATCCCTAGGCTCAGAGTCCTGCTCTCACTCTCCAGAGGCCTTGAAGGCAGAACAAGCCCATGTAAATCAAAGATTTACCAAGCATCTCCTACACACGCCCCATACCCTAGAAGAAGGAAAGCTTTACAGAAAGGCCAAGCAGAATCCGAACAAACAGGCCTTGCTGGGGTTAGATCATACCCTTTTTGTCCAAACACGCTGAGATGGAACTGGGACCGCCCCCAACTTTTAGGGACCTGTAAACCTCAAGGCATGGAAATAAGGGAAAATCCAAATGTTCCTTTAAGAAAAATTCCAGGCATCCAGCTAGCCCTAGAAGTAATTAAGTAACTTGGTAAACAAGAAGGTAATAAGTGGCTTAAGAACAATAGCCAAGGAAGTTAAAGCTCCAGAGAAGTTCCCTTGCCCTATAGAAACTAAAGATAAGATCTTAACATATGTCCCTGAGTTGTCTTTCAAAGGCTCAGGCCCCCACTGAAAACCCTCACCACAAAGATCCCAGATTAGGAAGAAAAGAAGACTAAACTGTACCTATTATCCATACCACCGTCCTTTGTTCTAAGTTTCTTCCTGAAAGGCTTGGAGAAAGTCACTCCCGCTAGCAAGTTAGCATTTTTCTACTGACCCCAAAATTCTTAGAGCTTCTGCAACTAAGATCAACTGCAAGTCAGATCTCTGAAACTACCTGTGAGCACCCCCTACCCCCAAGATGTCCCACCCTTTTAAGCTTAAACCAATGTGCAGCCTCGGTGTACTGATTTGTAATTTTGCCTGTAGCTTCTGTTTTCCTGAAATTTACCCCACCGTTAAAAATCCTTGCCTTACTATAAGCCATCTGGAAGGTCAGATTTTTTAGCATTTTGCTGCCTGGTCCTCCTTGCACAGCACTCTGCAATAAATGCCTTCCTTTCTATCACTGCAACAGCCTTGGTGTGGGTATCTGATTTTATTGCACTGGGTGAGCAGAACAAAATTGGGTTCTATAACAACATTTCTATATGGTTGTCAATCATGCCTATCCAATGACGTCTCCATAAAAGGCCCAAGAGGGCAGGGTTTGGAGAGCTTCCTGATAGCTGAACATGCGGAGGTTCCTGAAGGGTGATGTGCCCAGGGAAGGCATGGAAGCTCCTTCCCCACACCTAGCCCTATGCATCTTTTCATGTGTATCCTTTGTAACATCCTTTATAATAAACCAGTAAACATGTTTCCCTGCATTCTGTGAGCTGCTCCAGCAAATTAACGGAAACTAAAGAGGGGGCTATGGGAACTCCTACTTGAAGCTGGTTGGTCAAAAGTTCTGGAGTCCCATCCTTGCAAATGGTGTCAGAAAGAGCAGGTAGTTTTGGGGACTGAGCCCCAACCTGTGGGGTCTGACGCTATCTCCAGGTAGATAGTGTCAGAATTGAATTGGAGGACACCCAGCTGGTGTCCACAGCAAAACTAATTGCTTACTTGGTGGTGGACAGAACCACTCCCCCACGCCCTGACATTTGGTCACAGAAGTCTGTCTGTGTTGACTATTATTGTGTTGAGTGCAGAATAGGGAAAAACACTTTTGAGTGTGAGTTTTTCCTAAACAGTGTCTATCATTTTGGAGCTTCTGAGAGGCACCAGAAATGTGACTCCACGAGAGCTAGGGCCTTGTCTAGCCATTTCTGTAATCCAGGGCCAAGCACAGTCCTTAGCAAACCATAGGTTCTCAGTAAATGCACCTTGACTACATCTTGAATGGATAAACTCCCTTGGGTTGAAATGCTTAGGACCTGAAATGCTAAGTTGCAGGCAAATGCTAAATATTAGTTACCATTTTCATGAGATGCATTACAGGAAATGCCCAGCAGAGGTCAGATTGCAGGCTGAGTCAATTTCATCAACAAAACATTAAGGAGGTAAAAGAAAGGAGGAGCCAATATTTGCTGGGAACCCCTCATCTCTGCCAGGCACTTTCACTCTGCCAGGCATTGTGCTGGGGCCTCACATGTGTTTTCCTTCTAAATCCTCAAGACTCCCCTTCAGGCTGGGTGCTATCAAATTCACAGGAATGCCCCTCCCACTCACCTCCAAGTTTTCCCAACATTGACTCTAATTACACAAGATTCCTCTTTTTTTCTCTTATTCTAAAAGTTACCTTATCTCATGCAAACTTGCTACTGTATGAGACAGCACCCATTTAAACACAGATAAATTAGAGAATTCCCCCCAAAAGTCCAAATAGATTGTAAATTCACAAAGGCATTTAGAGATAAGAACCAGCAGTCAACTGAGCAGGGGCAGATCTGACCACACAGACAGGGGCCGTGAACCCTTAAACAGATGCCTCAAGTACCTTGCTTGTTAAAGGAGGATTTCTGGATTCTCACTATTAATTTTCTCCAATTTTCTTAATATGCCTAAGTGGTGTTAAATTAATATCCTATCTTCTAGAAAATGGCTCAATATAGTCCGGGCAGTAGATCACCAGACATTTCTGATCAGCCTGAACAGTTTGTCTCCACAAAAGACAAAAAAGCCCTATTTTCTGTCTTGATCAACATTTGGGGGCTTTCTTGGGAAATCTGCTGACAAAGTAAGATAAGGACAAGAATATCCTCCCATGGACCAGGTACTTTGCTACCCAAAACAGGCCCTAGAACATTCAGCAGTAAGGCACCAGTAACCACCCTCAGCCAGAAGTAAGTCATTCACAGTAGTCCCCTTGTGTTTGCTCTCATTTTCCTAGGAGGGTCAGTTAGAAGCATTTGAGTGGAGTTGAAGAATGCTCTTGGCAGCTCCTGGATGCTGTGTTAGGTATTAATAATGAATATGGGATCAACTCATATACCAACCCCCTGCCAATGACTCTCCCTTCACACAGCTGTAGGAACCCTTCCAGGCACAGCCAGCAAGCTCTGAGTGGCAGAAGCAGCTCCTTGCACATCTGGAATAACTGGTTCATTTAAGAAGCAAAAGGAGATACTGGTGTCCCAATTGTTTTTACTGGGCTTGCAAAAGACTTTAGGAGAGACATCTTAGTTCAAAAATAAAAGAGATAGTATTATGGGGCTACTCCACAAAATTAGGGATTATTTTTATAAACAGTCTCCAAGATAATTGCTTTTTACAGTTTTCAATCAAAACTAGTATCTAATTTACAAAAATGAAGCAAAGGCTAATAACAGAAAAATATTCAGATAATTAAATACATTACAGAGCAAAACAGTCAAATCGTTGCCAGAAAATCAGAAATGCAGTGACTCTTTCACTCGTCCACCTAGGCATCTTACCAGTTGTGCTCTGTGACAAAACTGACCCTATAGACGGGCTCCCTGAGGAGAGAGGCCTGGCAGGACGGGACCCCTGGGCCACAGCGCATTTGTGTTGTTCAGCTAAGCACGTACCAAGACAGGCTCCAATCTGAGAAGATCTGCATGAAGCTTTTCAGCAAAGACAGCAAGCTGGAGCCCAGGGGTGGCTAGTGGCCCTGAAACTGGTCCATTCCCTGTGAAAGCTGAGCTTGGAAATCTAGCCCCTCAGCTCTCCCAAATGACACTGCTAATTTGCACTCACACTGATCTCTCTTGAGAAAGCTGCTGCTATCTAACCCCTGAAATTGTTGGGCCAAGGCAGGAAGAGGCAAAGCCCGCTCCTCCTGTTGGCGGAGAGGAAGGTGGCATGTCACTTTACTCCATCACTAACCTGATGTAGAGGGTGGAGTTGGCGATGACGGGGACGTGAGAGGTGAGCTGGCCCCAGATCCTGCTAAGATAAAACACAGAGAAACCCTCATGGGGACCAATGAAAGACATTTGGAATTTGGCCCAGGCTGGGACCCACTGCTGTCTGAGAATCTACACTTGGCTAATGTGTGAGCCTTGTGAAACGAGATGATGAGGGACAAAAAACTCAGAGACTGGACCCAATGACAGGCTTTTACTCTGGTGCAGGGTCCACCTCCTTCCCCAAGCCACTAAAAGCTCCTTGCCTCCCACTGCTCCCCATGGCCTGCCTGGTTTGAAACTTTGCACAATCAACAGCTTAGGCAATTGGCTGCAGTATCTTTTCCTGACCCAACCTCCACTCCTGGGTAATGACAAGTGACAGAAGCCACAAGTGGTACAGCAGACAGAGAGGTGCAGAGCAGCCTGCTAGGGGCTTCCAAAGGAAGGGAGCGCTCCCTACAGCATCCACCCAGTAACGCGTTCTGCAGAAGTTCCATTTTATCAGCAGGTAGAGTCAACTAGATAGGGTCAGTCTATTCAGTTTACGGATTTCACAGCCCTTTTCTTATCTAGAAAAAGTAAATGTCCTTATTCACATTAAAACAATGTGAATCCCAGCTGTTGCATGCCTTTTCTGGATCTAGTAACCTTATTATATTTCAAATATTCCCAAGTTCTCAGCATCTCCCCATTACTTGGCAATCCCTAGAAAATATCTTCCTGAGCTGACATGAAGTAGCTCAATGAGCGGAGGTTCCTACATAAGCCTTTCTGTGGACACAGAAAGCCCCCTCCCACACATAGAGATCCTATGGAGAGGTTAACCAAATCTCCCTAGTCAGGTGCTTTCTGAGCTGATGGGCACACACACCCAAAGGGAGGGCTGCCATCACATGCCTGAGAAGCCACCAGAGCTGGTGTGGTTAAGGCCCCAGCCATCTCTTCACTCACTACCCACAGGACATGTTGGTGTCTCATGGACACTGGCCATGATGAGAAATGTCCTGATTAAATCACACCTCCCTCCAGTTTAATGCTTTTCTACTTGCAATATTCCTTCAGTTCCCTATAAAATATGAGGGTGTTTTAATGAAAAAGGAGGTAAAACTCAATGCATGCTGTCTTTATACTGTTTGTAGTGCTAATGAATTTTAATGGGGAGAAGATTCACTGCTTGACTCCAGTAAAGTTTGGGAATTATCTGTATATATCCATCAACTGCTACTTCATTTTCCTAAACTCCTGAGGGCACTGGGGTATCCTGAAGTCCTTGAGTCCTACCTGGCTGCATGTGACACAGCTTTGCAGGCAGGTAGGGTCTTAGAAGGTAGAGAGCACATTGTCAGGCTTTCTCTGCTCTATAAAAAATTAGCTACTGGACAGAATGACTGCTGGTTGGAATCATGAGTCTCAGCATAATAATGACCATCACTGGTCCACGTCCCTCCCATCAACCATGGCGAAGATAGGCTTCCAACTGAAATTACCCGCCAGCCACAACAGCATTCACAACTGAGGAGCCCGCGCTGGTCCTCATTGGGACCTCCCCTCCTTCCTCTCCTTTGCAGCTCTTCCTGAGCCCTTCTCCAGTCTGGACTCTGCAGTGGTGTCAGTGTGACTCTCATTCTCCTTCTGGAGTTTATGGGCTTTCTCTATTCAGGGCTGCCAATCTCCAGCTCTGGCCACGCCACTTGCATTCTCCAGCTGTGGCTCATGCAGCCCTCTGGGCTGCAGCCTAATCATCTTGTACACTTTTCTCCTCCCGCCCCAGGCAGACATTCTCCTCCCTGACTTCACTGAGAAGACTGAGGCATGACCTGTGAATACCCCCAATTTCCTCCCTTCTAAACATCTCTGCCTCTTCACCTGCCCCCACCAAATCCTACCGCTAGGAAGAGATGCATGGGTTTCCTCAAAGCTGAGACTGATAGCTGGGCTTTGGATGCTAACCCCTTGGCTTTCTACCCACCATGGTGCCCCTGTCAGTCACTGTCTCTTTTGCATCTTCAAATTCCCCCTCTCTGCTCTATCCTTCCTCTGCCTAAAAGTATAAGCAGGTATTCCTCAACCCCAAAATCTCCCCTTCCCATGGCCCTCCAGGGCTAAGCCAAAACTGCTTGGTAACTAGGGTGAAACCTTCCCTTCTCTATGTGGGCTCTACTTCACAGATTCATAAACTAGAAAAACTGGAAGGCCCCCAGGGATTATTCAATCTGGCTCTGATTTCCAAAGATGGGACGTTATGGCCCAAAGCCAGCAGAGCTGGGTGAAGGGCAGCTGGGAGTGGCAGCAAGGACTGCCAACTCAGGACAGTGCTCTTTGTACCATCTTGGTTTCTTGCCATCCCCACACACCATCGAGTCCTTTCCTTAATTCACACAGGAGGGCACATCCTCCCACCATATGGGGTCCAGAGCGGCGGGCAGGATTTAAGGTCATTTCTGTTCATGCAGGCTCTACTAAAAAACAGGAGGCCTTACATTTTAAGTCAGGTCTGTTTTCTTTCCATGACTAATGCTCCTGTGTCTTTAGTTGATCAAGTGCTGCCATCAGTGAAGAAGGTTACCCAATTACCTCAGAATTCTCTTCTAGCATTTGAGTGCTGTAAGCCTATGAATGCTGTTGCAATCTTTCATTAGAGACAGAGTTATTTTGTTCTCTGTAGTCATTACTACATTGCCCAGTTTCTGGTCAGCAGAACTCAAGACCTCTTGACCAACTAGAGACTCCTGATCCTGATCTCTGGGTCCTGGGCCCCATTACCATCTATAACCAGTTACCTGAATTATTGGAGTTGCTGTACTTCGCTGAATGCTCTTCACTGTTTTCAAGAGCAGATCGTTTTGACTTCTTTAAGAATAAAAGAAAAGGGGGAGGAAGGGAGAGGAAAGCAAAGAATAAACACAGTGAAGCTGGGAGTTAGAATAAAAATATTTTCCAGGCATACCATTAAACTAGCTACAGACAAGGTAATATTCAGTCCCATAACTTAATACAGTGAAGAAGTCACAGCCAAAACTAAAGGGGGAAATAAAACAAAAAATGCTGACTTTACTATCTCAGGCCAATCGTTTCCTCCAATTACATTATGCCATAATCTGCCCAGCAAGCTGGGAAACTACATGGGCCATTTCTCTGCTGATTATCATATGGCTCTTTTTTTTTTTTTTTTTTTTTCCAAAAAAAGCTGCACCCCAGTCATCTGGAAATAGTCTTAGCTTTCAAGGAGATATAGCACAGCATCTGTCATTAAATGGGCACCATTAACCTAGAACTTTCTTCACATGTACTCAAGAACTCATAGAGGGAATGCAGAGAGACACCAGGCTTACCTTTCGAGCTAAAATCTTTCTTTTTTTTCTTTCCTCCTCAGATCCATGGTGGGACTGAGCTCTTGTCAGTCTTCGATGCTGGTGAATCTTTAAGAGACCATAAGATGTAAGCATATCCCACATAAGGCAGCTTCCTAATGAAAATCTTCTCCAACATGTTTTGGCAAACCACATTTTATTGGGATAAAAAAAATCTTTCCTTGCTCAGGCTGTCTACTTCCTGGCTCGGGTCTGGATGCCAGGTAGAGGAGTATGCCAGAGGAAGAGGACCTTTCTCATGCTCCTAATGCCTTCCTGCCTTTCCCTCTTTTACAGAAGAAGAATGTGGTGAGACAGCATGGACAATGCATGCCCCCAACTACCACCAGCCGGCATGCTCTGATCAGAAACCCAGACTGCCCTTCCTGGACGTGTTTGTTTCCCACATAGACTAAGCAGGACTGAGGGCAGGACTGTCAAGTATTCAGCTCTGCGGGGCAGCATTTAGCCTAAAGGCTGGCTGAGAGTAAGTATGCTTAAAATATTTGCGGAGTGAACGGTCAAATGTCAATCACTATAAAAACCACGGCAGAAGATGGGGACACTAAAAGGCAAAGAGGAACTGTTATCAATTTACCTGTTTCTGTTCTTCAATTAGTCTCTTCTCTATACATTCTTTGGCAATTCTCAATGCCTCTTTTAACTTTGTAGGGATCTAAAAGGAGAGAAAAATACATCATCCATTGAAAAAGGTGGCTGGAGATACTTCCAAGTCCTGGAGTAAATGAAGGAGCAGGTGGTTATCAAGAGTCATTTCGGCCGGACACGGTGGCTCACGCCTGTAATCCCAGCACTTTGAGAGGCCAAGGCGAGCGGATCACGAGGTCAGGAGATGGAGACCATCCTGGCTAACACGGTGAAACCCTGTCTCTACTAAAAATACAAAAAATTAGGCAGGCGTGGTGGTGGGCGCCTGTAGACCCAGCTACTCAGGAGGCTGAGGCAGGAGAATGGCGTGAACCCGGGTGGTGGAGCTTGCAGTGAGCCGAGATCGCGCCACTGCACTCCAGCCTGGGTGACAGAGTGAGACTCTGTCTCAAAAAAAAAAAAAAAAGTCATTTGGAATAAAATCAGTTAAAGCTGTCCATTCAAATCCTACTCCAGCCACTTACGGTATCCCTAACACACTCACTTCTCTAGCATTTTTTAGCAATGAACACATAAACTAAAACATAAATGAAAAATGAACACGATATGTTTCAAGTAATTCAAGTAATTCTCAAGGGCTGTAAATTGCCAAAACAATCTGAAAAAGAAAAACAAAGTTGAGGGCCTCACATTTCCTGATTTTGAAACCTATTACGTAGCTATAGTAATTAAAACAGTGTGGTACTGACATGCAGGCAGATACATAGACCAATGGAAAAGAAGAGAGAGCCCAGAAATAGATGCTTGCGGATATGGTCAAATAATCTTTGACAAGGGTTCCAAGAACATACAATGGGGGAAAGGACAGTATATTCAATAACGGTGCTGGGAAAATTGGATATCCACATACAAAAGAATGAAGTTGGACCCTTACCTTACACCATAAATAAAAATTAACTCAAAATGGATTCAAAACCTAAACGTAAGACCTAAAACTATAAAACTCCTAAAAGAAAAGACACAGGGGAAAAGCTTCATGACACTGGATTTGGCAGTGATTTCTTGGATATGACACCAAAAGCACAGGCAATAAAAGAAAAAAAATTAAACTTCATCAAAATTTACAACTTTGGTGCAGCCGGGCATGGTGGCTCATGCTTGTAATCCCAATACGTTGGAAGGCTGAGGTGGGTGGATCACTTGAGGTCAGAAGTTCAAGACCAGCCTGGCCAACATGGCAAAACCCTGTCTCTACTAAAGATACAAAAATTAGCCAGGTGTGGTGGTGCAGGCCTGTAGTCTACTTGGGAGGCTGAGACAGGAAAATCGCTTGAACCTGGGATGGCAGAGGTTGCAGTGAGCTGAGATTGTGCTGCTGCACTCCAGCCTAAGCAACAGAGCGAGACCCTGTCTCCAAAAGAAAAAAAAGAAAAATAAATAAATAAATAAAACATTGGTGCAACAAAGAACAACGGAGTAAAAAGACAACTCAAGGAATGGGACATAATATTTGCAAATCATAGGTCTGATAAGGGGTTAACATCCAGAATATACAAAGGAACTCCAACAACTCAACAACAAAATATAAGTAACCCAATTAAAAAGAGGCAAAAGACATAGACATTTCTCTAAAGAAAATATACAAATGGCCAAAAAACATATGAAAAGACACTCAACGTCTTCAGTCATTAGAGAAATGTAAATCAAAACCACAATGAGACATCACCTCACACCCATTAGGATAGCCACTATTAAAATAATAAAACAAGTGTTAGTGAGAATGTGGAGAAACTGAAACCCTTGTACACTGCTGGTGGAAATGTAGAGTAGTGTACAGCTGCTATGGAAAACAGTATGGAGGTGCCTCAAAAAACTACAAAATGAAACTACCATATGAGGAATTTCACTTCTGGGTATATATCCAAAAGAATCGAAAGCAGGATCTCAAAAAGATATTTGCACACCCATGTTCACTGTAGCATTATTCATGACAGACAAGAGGTAAAAGCAGCCTAAATGTTCATCAACAGATGAATAGATAAAAAAAGTGTGGCATATATATACAATGGAATATTACTCAGCCTTAAAAATAGAAGGAAATCTTGTTACATGCTACGATATAGATGAACCTTGAGGACATTATGCTAAGTGAAATAAATGATTCACAAAAGGATAAATACTTATATAAGGTTTCTAGAGTAGTCAAGATCACAGAAACAAAGTAGAATAGTGATTGCCCAGAGCTGCGGGAAGGGAGAAATGGGGAGTCATTATTCTATGGGTATAGAGTTTCAGGTTGTAAGCTCTAGAGATCTGTTATACAACAATGTGAAGATAGTTAACACCACTAAACTGTACACTTAAAAATGGTTCAGAGAGTAAATTTTATATTGTATTTTTTATCACAATTAAAAATTTAAAAATTAGGTCAGGTACAGTGGCTCACACCTGTAATCCCAGCACTTTGGGAGGCCATTTGGGGCCAAAAGTTCAAGACTAGCCTGGGCAACATAGTGAGACCCTGTCTCTACGAAAAAATTAAAAAATTAGCAGGGTGTGGTGTTATGTGCCTGTTGTCCCAGCTACTGAACAGGCTGAGGCAGGAGGATTACCTGAGCCCAGGAGATTGAGGCTGCACTGAGCCCCGTCATTGCACCACTGCACTTCAGCCTGGCAACAAAAAATCGCCTACTTCAAAAAAAAAAAAATTTAAATTAAAAATTAAAAAAATTGGCCAGGTGCGGTGGCTCACGCCTGTAATCCCAGCACTTTGGGAGGCCGAGGTGGGTGGATCACCTGAGGTCAGGAGTTCGAGACCAGCCTGACCAACATGATGAAACCCCATCTCTACTAAAAATACAAAAATTAGCCAGGTGTGGTGGCACATGCTTGTAATCCCAGCTGCTTGGGAGGCTGAAGCAGGAGAATTGCTTGAACCCAGGAGGCGGAGGTTGCAGTGAGCCGAGATCACGCCATTGTACTCCAGCCCAGGTGACAAGAGCGAGACTCCGTCTCAAAAGAAAAAAAATATTTAAAAAATTATATAAAGCTTATTGGAACACACACAAATTCAACCATTTATTATTTTATAACTTCAGAGATATTTTCTTTGTGAGAGATTTATGTTCTGAATTTTACAAGATTAAACTTTCCCAGCTTTTCCGGTTGGGAGACATTCCTAATCACAGCCCAGTTTGTGTCTGAGCCTATCATTTCTTTCTTTTTTTTTTTTTTTGAGACAGAGTCTCACTCTGTTCCCCAGGCTGGAGTGTACTGGCATGATCTCAGCTCACTGCAACCTCTGCCTCCATCATTTCTCTTTTTTTTTTTTTTTTGAGACAGAGTCTCACTCTGTCACCCAGGCTGGAGTGCAGTGCTGTGATCTCAGTTCACTGCAACCTCTGCCTCCCGGGTCCAAGCAATTCTCCTGCTTCAGCCTCCCGAGTAGCTGGGATTACAGGCACCTGCCACTAAGCCTGGCTAATTTTTGTATTTTTAGTAGAGACGGGGTTTTGCCATGTTGGCCAGGCTGGTCTGGAACTCCTGACCTCAAATGATCCACCTGCCTTAGCCTCCCAAAGTGTTGGGATTACAGGCGTGAGCCACCGCACCTGGGCCATTTCTTAATTTATTAGCATTTTAAACCATGAGGAGTCCGGTCCTGGAAGATAAGACCCCCAGATCATGTTGAACTTTTTGTCTTTATTATTCTGTAAAAATTCCAAATTAAAAAAAAAGCTGTAATTAGGTAATACAGTCACATGGTTTAAAATCCCAAAGGTATAAAAGGGCACATACACACATACACAGTGAAGTCTCCCATCTACTTCCATGGAGGAAACCAATGTTACCAGTCTCCTGTATATCTTTCCAGAAAGTCAGTGTACATACAAGAATTAATGTTGGATTTTAAAATCATACTATCTTTGCTGTATAGGCTCTCTGGCTTAGGGGAAGAGCGAGGTCTAGTACTAATTCCTGAATCCTAGAGGTCGGACTGTCAGGGTTGGAGGAGAATATATTTATTGACAAGGCTGAAGAAATTTCCCAAGATGTTTCAGTGAAGAAGACATTAAATTTAAATGTTTTTTCTCTCCTACTTCAGATCCAAAGAAGCTATTATTGTCAGAATTCCTCTAACTGGCAAAACAGAACAGAGGAAAGTACCTCTCTCACTGATACAATCTTCTAACCCTGCCTTGGTTTTCTTTCTTTTTTTTGTTTTCTAAATTTATTTTCATCCTAATAGTAGTACTTGTTCTTTTGGAATATAGAAAGGAGAGGGAGAATTACCTTTTATCCTCCCACACAAAATCGCACTCACAGTGAGCACTGCCAAGAGCCATGGCCTAAACAAGGAGTTTCCATAGATGACCTCAGTTGTCTAATGACAACAGACATGCATTACTCACCAATTTTACACGAGTACATGCAGACTCAAAGATTAAGTGCTTGCCCATAGGTCAGTAGCTCTCAACTGGGAGTAATTTTGTACACCACCCCCCAGGAGACATTTAGCAATGTCTGGAGACATTTTTGGTTGTCACAGTGCAGGAAAGGGGGCAAGGAGTATTGTTGGCATTTAGTGGTGAGGTTAGGGATGCTGCTTCACATCCTACTGTGCACAGGCAGCCCTCACAACAAAGAATCATCTGGCCCAAAACGTCAAATACCGTGGTTGAAAAACCCTGCTGTAGATAACAGCTAATATTGTAAGAACAAAGTAATATATCATTCTGGTTTTTCGGGTTCCGAAGCCCATTCTCTTTCCATGACACACAACACCACTGCTTCCCAGGAGAAGACCTCCTTCCAGGCTTGTTTCTAGATAGATATGTTGTTTTACACATTATCTTATTTTTTTATACCCAAGCACAAACCTAAATCATTTTCCATATTACTACAATGTCTTTATCAATTTCACTTTTAATTATATTATCAAATAGATGTACCATAAATTATTAAACTAGCCCCTAATTGTAGGACATTTAGATTATTTCCAAATTTTCCCTATTATATATCTTTTCTTTTTTTGGCTAAAAATACAGCTAACTTTCAAAGTCAACTTAGTTATGTCACAAACCAAAAAACGATATAATTGTCTTTACCTTAAACTGTGGTTTTTCAGAAGTGGTTAGTAAAACATCGCTGAATAATCTGTAAAGAAAAGAAACAAACAAAAATCTTTCTTGAACCAGGTGCACTCTCAGACTAGGATTAAAGCAGATTAAGACACCTTTAGCCCATGAGGTCTCCCTTCCCTGCACCACATCCTCCAGCCCCGGGCCCAATCCACCATTCCATGTTCATTAACAAATGCAAAGGGCTTTGCAGGTGGCCCAGTGTGACCCCTTTCCCACTGTTACTAGGGTATCTGGGCCAGCTGTGTACTAGAGGGGGTTTCCCCGCTATGGGCAATATTTTTAAGAAATTACTTTTGCGAATGCTAATTTGCAAAAATATCGCAAATAATATATGCAGTAGATATTTCTAAATAGAATAGTTTTCTGCTATTTTTCTTGCCTCAGAAGAGGATAAAATTTATTCTAGAGTTCAGTAACATAAAAATGTTCAAGTAAGTAGAAAGGAATTGTCCTGATTGGAATCTAACAGGAAAGTAATTTTCTCCTAAGTATTTCTCATGCTTCATTTTTAAAAGTAGTAGCTTTTGGAGTAAATCAATTCTCTCTTCAAAAATATGTTACTGGCTGGGCGCGGTGGCTCATGTCTTGTAATACCAGCACTTTGTGAGGCTGAGGCAGGTGGATCACTTGAGGTCAGGAGTTTGAGACCAGAGTGGGCAGCATGGTGAAACCCCATCTCTACTAAAAATACAAAAATTAGCCGGCTGTGGTGGTGCATGCCTGTTGTCCCAGCTACTTGGGAGGCTAAGGCAGGAGAATCCCCGGAACCCAGGAGGCAGAGGCTGCAGTAAGCCGAGATTGCACCACTGCACTCCAGCCTGGGCAACAGAGCGAAACTTCATCTAAAAAAAAAAAAAAAAAAAAAGGGATGTTATTGCAAAAAAGTAAACAACACTGGTTCTACTTAGGGGGAGAGGTGGGGAGAGCAGCAGAAATAATAACTATTGCATACTGGGCTTAATAGCTAGGTGATGAAATATGTACAACAAACCCCCCATGATGTATTTAACTATGTAGCAAACTTTCGCATGTACCCCCAAACCTAAAAGTTAAAAATAAAAAAAAAAGATTTAAAAATTACCCATGTGACCAAAAAAAAAAAAAAGTATATTATTAAAAACAATAGCATGGGCTGGGTGCAGTGGCTCACACCTGTAATCTCAGCACTTTGGGAGGCTGAGGCAGGCGGATCACCTGAGGTCAGTTCAAGACCAGCCTGGCCAACATGGTGAAACCTTGTTTCTACTAAAAATACAAAAACTAGCCGGGTGTGGTGGCGTGCACCTGTAGTTCCAGCTACTCGGGAGGCTGAGGCAAGAGGATCACTTGAACCCAGGAGGTGGAGCTTGCAGTGAGCCAAGATCACACCACTGCACTCCAGCCTGGGTGACAGAGGGAGACTCCATCTAAAAAAAAAAAAAAAAAAGAAAAGAAAAGAAAAAAACAATAGCATGAACTGGGTGACCTGGGCACAGTGGCATGCGCCTGTAGTCCCAGCTACTCCAGAGCTAGAGGTGGGAGGACCCTCTGAGCTCAGGAGTTTAAGACCAGCCTGCGTAACACAGCAAGACTCTCAAAAAGAAGGAGGGGGGAGAGGGAGGCGGAGGGGGAGAGGGAGGCAGAGGGGGAGAGGGAGGCGGAGGGGGAGGGAAAGAAAAGAAGAGAGGAGAGGAGAGGAGAGGAGAGGAGAGGAGAGGAGGAGGGAAAGAGGGAAAACAATAACATGAACAACTCTGAACTGCTGGGTAAAACAGGTCAAAGAATAGAAATGGTTGCTTGGGTAGCACCGAAACAGCTATAAGTAAGTCTTTCTTTGAATATGCCTCCTGCCCCTCCCCTACTTTTTAAAGAGATGGAGTCTTGTTATGTTGTCCAGACTGCCCTGGAAGTCCTGGGCGCAATCAATCCTCCCATCTTGGCCTCCTGAGTAGCTGAAACTACAGGCATGTGCCAGTATGCCTGGCTGAGTATCCTGCGCCCCCACTTTGTTTTATTTTTTTGAGATGGAGTCTCGCTCTGTCATCCAGGCTGGAGTGTAGTGGCGCGCTCCAGTGCAAGCTCTGCCTCCCGGGTAGCTGGGACTACAGATGCCCGCCACCACGCTCGGCTAATTTTTTGCATTTTTAGTAGAGACGGGGTTTCACCGCGTTAGCCAGGATGGTCTCGATCTCCTGACCTCATGATCCACCTGCCTTGGCCTCCTAAAGTGCTGGGATTACAGGCATAAGCCACCACGCCTGCTCCTCACTTTGTTTTATTTCTGAGACAGGTTCTCACTCTGTCATCTAGGCTGGAGTGCAGTGGCGAGTTCACAGCTCACTGCAACCTCAAATTCTTAGGCTCAAGCGATTCTACCACCTCAGCCTTCCAAGTAGCTGGGATTATTACAAGGTGCACACCAACACACCTAGCTAATTTTGTTGTTGTTGTATTTTTTGTAGAGATGGGGTTTTGCCATGTTAGCCAGGCTGGTCTTGAACTCCTGAGCTCAAGTGATCCGCCTGCCTCAGCCTCCCAAACTGCTGGGATTATAGGTGTGAGCCACTGTGCCCAGCTATATTACTCTTTTTTAAAGACTGGAACTTCATCACAAGTAGAAAAGACAGGATTAGCTTTCCCCACAGGGCTCCTCAGGGCCCCGTCTGTCCCTCAGCCATACATCTCTTTACTTCCAGAAGACACATTTTAATTGAACATGGTTTACGCCTGTCCAGGAGCTCTTCTCATGGCTGAAGCCCACATGGTAGAAAGACTTAGGTGAAGAAAAAAATATTTGGATTCACTTAAGGACTAGAAGACTGAGAGAAAGATGTAAGAGCTTTGGAATGGGGAGTGTAAATGCAAACTCAAGTAAATCAACCTGTATACAGGCAATTTCCTAAGTACAAGCGCATTTTGCTAGAAAAGTTTGTGTGAAAGTTGTTTTCCAAACTGGGTCTGTCTTTCCATATTCACATTGTTTGTTTTGTTTTGAGATGGAGTCTTGCTCTGTCGCCCAGGCTGGAATGCAGTGGTGAGATCTTGGCTCACTGCAACCTCTGCCTCCCCAGTTCAAGTGATTCTTCTGCCTCAGCCTCCTGAGTAGCTGGGATTACAGGAGTGTGCCACCACGCCCAGCTAATTTTTTATATTTTCTTAGTAGAGACAGGGTTTCACCACACGTTGGCCAGGATGGTCTGGAACTCCTGACCTCAAGTGATCCACCCGCCTCAGCCTCCCAAAGTGCTGGGATTATAGGCATGAGCCACTGCCCGGCCCACATTATTACATTATTATTAATGGTTGCTGGTTTGGCGACAGACGCTTCAGTGTGTGTGGAACAGCAGAATGTCACATCCACGGGGCAGGGGCTTGGTTTCCTCTTTTCATTATAGTGCCTAGGACAGCAGCTGGCCTCCAGAAGGCCCTCTCTAAACACTTGTGGAAAGAAAGAACCAGGAACCTGAAGTTATCTCTACCTTCTCTGAACTCTGCCTGCATGCCCTTCAAGTCGTCCCCTGCCTTGTTTCCCCATATTATTGTTTTCAGAGTATATCTGTTATACGATAAGCTGGTGCAGACAAAGCACCAGATACACTGCATGGTGTGTGATATTCAAAAAAGATCAGCTGATTCAGTAGTAAGTATAACTAACACTTAATGAGCACATATTAAGTGCCAGGTCCCTACTAGGAATCACCTCATTAAATCCTCCCAACTACCTTCTGAGGTGGGAACTTATTATCATTCCCATTTCACAGTTCACAAAACTCTACTTCCAGAGGTTA
This sequence comes from Hylobates moloch, assembly GCF_009828535.3. Lineage (NCBI taxonomy): Eukaryota > Metazoa > Chordata > Mammalia > Primates > Hylobatidae > Hylobates > Hylobates moloch. Next base: position 92,819,937 of record NW_026652280.1, read on the forward strand.
GGAAACTGTCTAAGGTCACCCAGGTAGAAGTGGTGAAGCTGGAATCCACCTCCAGGTCTGTCTGACCCCAGGCACACCCTTCTTAACCACTCTGCTGCCTTTCCATGAAAGAACAGAAAATGCAGCTGAAGGGAAGGCCCCACAGCACTATTTCAGCTGCCCTGGTTATCTATTCATAACCCAGTTCCAGAGAAAATGTCTTCTGAGCTCCAAGACCCTAGAACAGTGCCTAGTACATGCTAGAGTTTAATAAATAGTACCCAGTGAGTAAATTCACAAGCAAAAGCATGGGTGCTCAGAAACACGTTGCCCTCTTCCTGGAGCCAACTGGTTTGCTGGGGGCCAACTGGTTTGCTGATGCAGGGTCAGAAAGGAGCCACTTGAGAGGGCCCTCCTTCAGTATTTCCTAAGCTGGGGGCTGCGACACGTACACACACTTAATGCTAATGTACGTACACACAATGCTAACGTTGAGTGAGGAGATACATATGAAAATGACACAGATGTTAAAGGATAGCCATCAGACCAGGAGAGCAGAGAGGTCACAAACAAAGGGTGAGGACATCATGCTGCAAGTGCCCATCAGCAAGCAGGCCACGCCAACTCTGCAGGGACCGCAAGAGTCTTTACTACAGTACCAGGTGCTTGGACACAGTGGTCTGGTGTTCAACATAGTTATCAAGATTACAACCAACGCATATGATTGACTTACGGCATCTGTAAGAGCCGGGAGATGGTAGGCATGCCATTTTTACAGGCTTCACAAGACAGCGTAGACTCCAACACGGCCACTTGAAATGAACAGATACACAGTTTAGTTCCACAGAACACGCTGGCAAATCCACTTGCTGATGAAAAGTTTGACACCGCTTTGCAATAACTGTCTGCGGGCTGATCAGGACAGTGTCAAAAATCTTCACACACAGACAGATGGCATACGTGGGGTGGGGGAATGTTGGCAACACTGGCGTTACCGATGACTCAAAAGAAATGGTTTAGAAACTACATGCTGACAGAAAGCTAAATATATTTCAAAGATAATTGGAGGAAGGATTCAAGATATCATTCATAAAAGTGTTTGTTCTCTTGAAAGAGATGTAAACACTACACAGAAGTAAAATTCTGAACTTGAAAGACATTTTGCTGCTTGCCTGCTTTTCATCAAAACCAGCACACAAAATGCCAATTGTTGATATCTCATCATCCAACACCTTGGATGCTATTAACAGGAGCAGCCAGATTTTTTTACCCATACGTCACTGTTCAGTTTCAGCGGTTCAAATTCAACACAATATAGTCCCAGGGCCTGTTCTCTTGAACTGCCTCTTTTAACACAGTAATGCTTGGTGAAGGGTGGACTTGCGTATCTCCAAGGCACAGGGGTCCAAGAGCTACCCTGCCCTCCCCTCTCTCTGCTCCAGCTGTGTGCCAGCCTGGCTGTGGAGGGGATGAAAGGGTCCTGGATGAGTCTGTACCAGTTCCTGCATCCCTCCTTCCTAAAGTTGCTCTCACTTGTCCTCCAGCTCCCCTCAGCCCCCACAGGTAATGCTATAAGAGCTCCTGGATCCAATTTGTCTGGGTGTCTGCATCCCGCCTGCCTGCCCTAGGTCTGGGCCTGCTAGGCTCTTATCTACTAGGCTTCTGGCCTATGGCATTCTTGTTTTGTTTTGTTTTTGTTTGAGGCAGAGTCTTGCTGTGTTGCCCAGGCTGGAGTGCAGTGGCGCAATCTTGGCTCACTGCAACCTCGACCTCCTAAGAGGCAGGTTCAAGCAATTCTCATGCCTCAGCCTCCCAAAAAGCTGGGATTACAGGCATGCACCTCCACGCCCAGCTAATTTTTGTATTTTTAGTAGAGATGGGGTTTCATTATGTTGGCCAGGCTGGTCTCAAACTCCTGACCTCATGTGATCCACCCACCTTGGCCTTCCAAAGTGCTGGGATTATAGGTGTGAGCCACCATGCCTGGCCTCTCTTGTTTCTTACAAGTCTCACTTCAGTCTTGATCTGACGTCTGACACCTGCCTGAGTCCTCAAGACTGGCTTCAAGTTGCCTGGCTCTGGCTTCTGCATCACACTCATGGAGGCCATACTTCTCTCTACATCTTCCTGCTTCCAAAGCTCTAAAGCATTTTACGAAAAGTTCCCAGAAATTTCAGATAGCTTGGCAAATGGACAAGCCACCTGAATTTTCACAGAAGTATATTTAAGTAAACTACTCAAATTTGGTCTACTTTTAAATTGGGTAAGAATTTCTGGCTGTGGAGGACAGCAACTTCCTCTGGATCTTTCCTGGACTCTGGAAAGGGGATGAGTGGCTCTGCATACTACCAGGGCCCAGAAGACCCTTCCCAACCCCATACTGACCCACAGCCATGGACGGGGCAGGAGGGAAGGAGTCCACAGGCACCGAGTCTGGCGGTCGTCCATAAGTCATTTCATACAGTAAGTGGCCAAAGCAGTGGACATCCACACTTTCCAATGTCTGTGGAAGAAAGAGCAGCAGCGTGTTCACCCTTCACTTTGGCTTTGTGGACCCCCCACGCTCCTGCCCCAAGCCTTCTCTGAGAAACAAAGCCCAGGGATAGCCCCACTCCTTACTGGTAATGTAAATGCAACTCCAAAGCCTTTTGTAAAACATCATGAGGTATCCCAAAAGTCTTGGTCCGACCCTCCACAGTTTTCCAATCAGTGAGTCCACCTCTCTCCTTGCCCCACCCACCATTTCAACTCAGCCTCCCAGAGATACAGCAGTGCTCCAAGGGCTGATGGGCAAGGCCTGTCCCAACTATACCTTTCACTACTTGGTGCATATTTCCTACATGGGCAGGTCATGGGGATAATTGACACCTAAAAATGAACCTGCTATTTCATTACTTTAGCAACTTACATTGATTTTCCTGAATTGTGAAAAATAAGATCGGTAGAAGGCAGGCAGGCCCAATAAGGAATTTTCAAGGTCTAGCAGCCGGCAAGTGTCCCCATCCAGCATCACATTGGAGGCGTGAAGATGCCCATAAGGGAATCCTTTGTCATGAAGAAACTTCAGTACCTATCAAAACATATGGGAAAGTTACATTTTCCCCAAACTCATTCAGATATAAGACAAGTTAAACTTTGTTTTTTAGTCAATATGTTTTGAAACAAAACCAAACAGGTCACTGGGAAGATTCCTGAAGAAAAATGCCACCTCTACCCATTTGTTTGGAAAAGGAAGTGAAGCTGAATGCTTTCTAGTTTTGAGGCTGTGAGGTGCAACATCAATTCTTTCTTTCCCCAAAAGAATAGAGAAGCAGGCTGCATATGCTTGGAATTAATAATTCTGATGCCAAAAGTCTCTGCTTTAAGCACTTTCTGATTCCAATAGGCCAGCTATCTTCAGGGCAAAGTCTTGATCCTCCTGCATAGATGAGTGAAGCTATCATATCAGTGCTTCTGCCAGTAATTCAGAAAAAGGGGTTGAACTAGAAAACATCTCTAGTTCAGTCTCTCCTCCAAATATATTTAGCTGTTTATTAATAGGAACACACAACAGGATCCCAGAAAAAGCAGTAAATCTTTTGGCTGCCATGTAAATAATCAGCGGCTTACCCAGTAAGAGAGATGCCTAGATACAGCCCTGCAATGTCCTGGTGAACTAGAGCAGTGATAGCCAAGTGGGGTGCCCAGAACAATTCACTAAGGACTACAAGAAAATATTACAACTTCTCTTCCTAGTTGTTGTTTTTTAAAAATATTATTTTTTTAACTTATAATATACAAAATATATTACTAGTATGCTGTCTCCATCCAAACAAATATAATATATATACACACATACACATATATGTATGTGCATAGTAGTACACACATATAATTTACAGTTAAATAGACATAACATTGGGATATTAAATTGGTTATTACTGATAGGGTTGCATAATCCCAGAAGCTTGGAGAATCCTGATCTAGAGGGTGATGTCGGAAAGGCTTCTCACTGTTGGTTATACTTCTGTAAGGGAGCCATATGGCTATGCATATGACATAACAAAATCAAAAACCTTGGCACGGGGATAAAGAGCAACCAAAGATAATATAAAAGTTGGTATCCACACAGTAAAGTCCTTAAAACTCAGACACTAAATTGCAATAGCTAAAGCTTTAAGAATTTTGTAGACCTAAGTGACTGTTGCCTTAGTCTCAAATATTTACTTGTTGAGGCAAAATATGACAATGTAATCAGTTTATAAGTAATCAGACAACTTAATTGATTTTGGATATTACTTAAGAACTTATCCAGGTGAATAATGCAATTTTGGATGAAATTTGAATGCAACTTAAACAAAAGTACCTCTTACCTCTAATATTTGACGTCCATATGTTTTTATTTGCTGGAGTTCCAGACCCTGAATCTTCTTAGGGTTGCAGTACTTCTTTAGAAATGGGTCTTTTGGTTTTGCCTTTGGAAAAGAACAAAGAACATATAAGAAAGCAGCAGAGGGGCCAATATCTGCACACAGACTCCCTGACCAGGCAGGATTCTACAGACGCTAGGGGCACCAGAGACGGCCAGCTGCAAGATGTGAGTTTTTAAAATACAACAGTCTGTGTTGTTAATAGAAAGAGGCTGACCCAGGTTCCATCCCTTCTCTAGCCCAGTGAAGATGTTTCTGGTCTTGCCCTTAGCAGACCCCAAAGTCTTGCATATTGTTCGAATTCTTCAGTACTGCTTTGTTAAGTGCAAAACACAAACTTAAAAACTGACCTAAGAGAGCAGCTTGCAATGTAATGGACATAATTATTAAATGTTCAACCTTTCCTCACATGGGAAAAGGAATGCTCTTTAACCAAACTAGGTAGAGTTTTTATTGCATGAATAAAAATAAATTCCAAATAAAATCAAAACTAACATCAAATCCTCAGGGCCCAGCCTCTGGAGTCTTAGAGACTAAGTATCAATAACAGGTTCTAAAGGAACTTGAGAATTCCTTATGACCATGAACTTGCACAGGTACCTTGTAGATCAGATCCTTCAACGTTCCCTTTTCGTTAAACATCCTAATTAGCAATGCTGAGGATTCATTAGCTGTGGCAAAGGTAACCCGATAGATGTAAGGGTGCTGTCAAAACAAAAAAGAAATTCACACTGATTTGCGTCAGGAACTAGGTCCTTTTAAATCCAGGATCCGGTTATGCAGAGTCAAGTAGCACTGTGGTGGTTTAGTTGCATATGAATGTAGTGATATTCCCTGAACACATGGCATTTTCAAGTTATTCAGTTACCAGCTAGTTCCTCCTTTTTCAGATGGAGGAAGGGACATAAACTGTAGGAAAAAGGAAAACAGGAAACAGATAATGGATGTGGTAAACTCCACAAATGAAGGGGTCCTCTTTGGTGTGTGCACTCTCATAAGTCAGGCAAAAGTGTGGTAGAAGAGATAAAATGTCTGAGTTTTGAGGATAATAGTGTTAATATCCCATCTCTGTAAATCAGTAAAGAATACAGCCAAATCTCAGAACAGCCAAATGGAGACCAGGATCAATGTGTCTTTGCTCACAGCTTTGCCTAACATTCTGCACTGCTGTTTGGGTGCCAAGCCAAGAAGCATACTGGCCAGAAAACAGGCAAAAGTAGCATCTTCTGGAATCTCAGCCCTTTCCACAGTAGCTGGCATGAATCTTCCTACCCTTCTATAGATTTTTGCAACATAAAGATTGACAGTGTCCTCCTCAGATGGAGAAACTGACATTAAGCAACTGGGGTGGAGAAAAGACAAATTATTTAATGAGTGAAAGGCAAGTGCTCTTTTTCCCTGGAATTCTGGTTACATGAAACAAACTGGGTCCAGACAGGTATTACAATGTTCATTAGCTCAAAGGAGTATCATGAAAATTTAAACCCAGGGGAGCTGAGCTATGGAGGGATTTTGGAGGCTGGCATGCAGCAGGTTGCAGGGTGGAAAGGTGTACCCGGGAAAATACAGTAATTGATCATGAAGTTCTCCTGATCATCACATCAAAATGGTTGCTGCTGACTTTTTAACAGCTTTATTGAGATATAATTCACATGCCATTACTATTCACACATTTAAACTGTACAAGTCAATTATTTTCAGTATATTCAGTTATACAACCATCATACAATCTAATTAATTATAGAACATTTTCAACACCCCAAAAAGAAATACAATGGGTAGAATAAAAATCCTTGAGTACATACTAATATAAATTTTTTTTTTTTTTTTTTGAGACGGAGTCTTGCTCTGTCGCCCAGGCTGGAGTGCAGTGGCGCAATCTCGGCTCACTGCAAGCTCCGCCTCCCGGGTTCACGCCATTCTCCTGCCTCAGCCTCTCTGAGTAGCTGGGACTACAGGCGCCCGCCACCACGCCCGGCTAATTTTTTGTATTTTTAGTAGAGACGGGGTTTCACCGTGGTCTCGATCTCCTGACCTCGTGATCCGCCCGCCTCGGCCTCCCAAAGTGCTGGGATTACAAGCGTGAGCCACCGCGCCCGGCTATAAATTTTTTTAAAAGGGAGAAGAGAAGCTCTTTAGAGTAGAATGCCAACTAATAAGTAAATACAGAAGGAATAATAGAGTTAGAAAATCATATTAAATGCTAAAATGCTAGTGGGCTTGATAAAGAACAGAATATGTAGTCTCACAATATCTCCTTACGCATTGGTTATTAATTATAGGTATTTACCTTAAGAAATTAAGTATGGGTATAATGTTTAGCAAAAATTGTTCACTATGGCTTTTTTCTTTTTTAAAAAATAAGAGCAAAAAGCTGGAGGTGATCTAAATGTCAATAGAAGATTGAGTAAACTAAGGTATAGCCAATGATAATTCTATACAGCCCATAATAATGATGCTATATTTATTGACAACTAAAGATGCTCATGGCACACCATTAATGAAAAAAAAATCAGGTTTTAAAGCACTACATATATAATTTACTTTTTTATCATAAAAATTCTTAAAAAGTAACAACTGAACATTTTGGTTCATACTTCTGGTTGACTAGGATTACCGGTGAATTTTCTTTTTTTTTTTTCTTTTTTTTTTTTTGAGACGGAGCCTGCTCTGTTGCCCAGGCTGGATTGCAGTGGCACGATCTCGGCTTACTGCAAGCTCTGCCTCCCGGGTTCACGCCTTTCTCCTGCCTCAGCCTCCCTAGTAGCTGGGACCACAGGTGCCCAACACCACGCCCGGCTAATTTTTTTCTATTTTTAGTAGAGACAGGGTTTCACCACGTTAGCCAGGATGGTCTCAATCTCCTGACCTCATGATCCGTCCGCCTCAGCCTCCCAAAGTGCTGGGATCACAGGTGTGAGCCACCGCGCTCGGCTTATTTTCTTATTTTTGCTTATCTGCCTTCTGACTTTGCTACCATTACTATGCACCATTTATATGTGCTTCTTTTTTTAAAGAAGCACATCTATTAAAAGAAATTTAGGGCTGGGTGCAGTGGCTCACACCTGTCATCCCAGCACTTTGGGAAGTCAAGGCAGGCAGACCATGAGGTCAGGAGTTCAAGACCAGCCTGGTCAACATGGTGAAACCCCATCTCTACTAAAAATACAAAAATTAGCCGGGTGTGGTGGTGCACACCTGTAATCCCAGCTACTTGGGAGGCTGAGGCAGGAGAATCGCCTGAACCCAGGAGGTGGAGATTGCAGTGAGCCGAGATCGCACCACTGCATTCCAGCCTGGGTGACAGAGAAAGACTCCATCTTGAAAACAACTTGAAAACAAAAAAAAAGAAAAAAAAAAAAAGAAATTTAGGACTAGGTCCTGACAGCCTGTGTCACACAACCAATCAAGCTCTAAGACTAAAGTGTCTTTTTGGCCTCACATTGCACCTCATTAATAGCTTGGTTTTGCTAGCTTGACAAGACACTATACGGCCAAAAACAAACTTGCCAAACCAAGTGCACAAGTCAGCGTTAATTGTGTTCAGTTCGCTAGTGAATTATTCCAGGGAACTACATCTTCATGCAGACAAGATAAAGAATGTCAATGTTAACTCAATTTCCTGGCCAGATTAGTCTTTGCTGAAGACATTCTGCACATATTTTGAAATATATCAGTGTGGTTCTTTGCACTGAAGGCCCTGGATTAGAGCTGTGTAGTGGCGTAAATAATATCATGTATTCCTAAAGGTCATCTGGGTAGCCTGTAAGGGTAGTTAACTCAGATAGAAAAATGTCTATTTTGCCTTGTCTTCACTCAGCTTATCTAAATCCTCATTAGTTCTGTTTTCTCAGGCTGGAAAGAGTCTCTTTCCGTTCCACTGATAGAAACACCTTCACCAAGAACAAGAGGCTGGGAGAAGTGGCTGCTTCCCTACTCTCATCTTTGTTTAAAATTCAAAGTCTATATTTAAATTACTATGTTTCATGGGTTGTGCAGATGTCATGAATGCCATTTCAAATAGCCTATGATCTAAGAGATTAGCCCTACACAATTTCAGTCTGAACTGAAATCCACTGTATCTCCCCATTCTCTTTTCCAGCTTTTCTGTCCATGTTCACCCAGAAAAAATACTGTGACTCTGTCATCAGCACTGAGAATAAAAGAAAGACATATACTCACCAAACAAGAAGGCAGAAGTTTGATTAGACACTGAAAATCTTTATCTGACAAATACTTGTCCGGGCCAAGGTCAGCCTGAAAACATGGAAGGGAATATCAGGGTACTGCTTTGGTCACCAAAAGAAAAATTCCTTGTCTTTCCCTTTAATTTTATTATCCAAAATATGACTGGAAACCAAAGATGAAAACAACACTAAGTCTGGCTGCCTCAAGACCTTTCTGGAAAAGCAGTGTGTAAAAATACCAGACTTAACTGTAATCTTATCTAATTCCATTAACCAAATGTATCACTAAAACTCTCAAAGTCAGAGATAAAGTAATGCCCAAGTGTTTTTTTTTGGAAGTAAACTCCAAAACTATAAACCCTAAGAGATTCCAGAGAGTTATTTTAAGCTGTTCTTATTTCTTTCCAAATGTTTACTAGTTGACCAAATATAATTGCATTTATATAACCAAATGCACAGGAAAATGACTCAAAATGACTTTTCTTTGACATGGACCAAGGAAACCTTTACATCATCACTTAAGAGCACAGTACAATTTTGTAATTCTCTTGTCAAATCTGCTTTCATTAACCCATCTAAAGTCACTGAAGGAGACCGAAGCAAAAAGCTAGCTTACCCAGCTTAACACTAGCCGTTCCTTTGGCTGATTTTTAATCTTCATCAAGAAATATTTCTTCCTTATTCTCCAACCTGCCATAAAAGCAAAAATGTGCTTAGAGCTGCACAATTTTTGCAACAATTGATATGTTTCACTGACTAAGTAATCAAGAAAAATTAGGTTTGGCAATATTATTCGCAGCTACATAGGCACAAGTAAAAGAACCATTTGATAACGTTGACACAGTAAAGGCTATACTTAAAAAGAAACAGTAATTGAAGAAATTATTCACGGAAAAGGCAGGAAAATAGCACTTCAGTTTAGATTTAGTGAAAAAGATGAAGAAGGAATGGTGTTTCTGAAAGTTATTACCATCCAAATCCTTTGATGGGGCTTTAACCAAGGTTCATTAAGTATTAACAGTTAACAGCTGTATCCTCAAGCTGTTGGGATGCAAAAAGAAAAAGTCACCTGCATTTAAGCATGTTCCTGGGATACATATCAGAAAGCATGACTAAGGATCCAGTTCTGTGATCTGTCTTTTTAACAGAATGAGCGTGCCAATGTCTCACCTATGTCTTTCAAAGGTTCCACCACCTCCCACTTTGGTTCTGATCGGAAGAACATGGAAACCTGTTGTAAGGCAATCTCTGCAAAGACATTTTAGAAACCCATTAGTCAGACATATCAGGAAAGGGCCATATGCTGAAGATATTATTCTTGTAAATAAATCCTCATACTCTATGACCTTTTTTAAAAACTTAATTACCAAAAATAATAATAATAATAATAAAGAAAGAAAATAAACACAAACTAAATGCAATGTGGGATTTTAGATTGCACCCTGGAATAGAAAAAGCACACTAGCAGAAAAACTGGTAAAATCTGAATAAAGCCTACAGTTAATAGTAACATTACTAATATTCACTTCTAGTTTTGATAAATGTGCCATGGTTATATAAAATATTAACATTAGGAGAAACTGGGTGACAAGTAAATGGCAATTTTCTGTACTATCATTGCAACTTCTTTTGTTTAGTTTTGTTTTTTGGTTTTTGAGATAGGGTCTCACTCTGTTGCCCAGGCTGGAACTCAGTGGCACAATCACAGCTCACTGCAACCTCAACCTCCTGGGCTCAAGTGATCCTCCCACCTCAGCCTCCCGAATAGCTGGGACTACAAGCATGGGCCATCACGCCTGGCTAAATTGTTTTTGTTTTGTTTTGTTTTTTTTGAGACGGAGTTTCGCTCTTGTTACCCAGGTTGGAGTGCAATGGTGCGATCTCGGCTCACCGCAACCTCCACCTCCTGGGTTCAAGCAATTCTCCTGCCTCAGCCTCCTGAGTAGTTAGGATTACAGGCATGCGCCACCATGCCCGGCTAATTTTGCATTTTTAGTAGAAACAGGGTTTCTCCATGTTGGTCAGGCTGGTCTCGAGCTCCCGAACTCAGGTGATCCGCCCACCTCGGCCTCCCAAAGTGCTGAGATTACAGGCATGAGCCACCACACCCGCCCAACGTCTGGCTAATTTCTGGTGTGTGTGTGTGTGTTTTTTTTTTTTTAGTGACAAGGTATTTGCCATCTCACCCAGGCTGGTCTCAAACTCTTGGCTCAAGAGATCCGCCCATCTCGACCTCCCAAAGTGCTGGGAATACAACCATGAACCACTGCACCCAGCCCACTGCAATTTCTATGTAAATCTAAAATTATTCTAAAATGTAAAGTTTATTTTAAAAATTATTAATAATGTGAAAATGTATATTTTTCAAAACTGGAAAATCTAAAATATGTAATCTAGCTGGTCTAAGCCAAGAATTCAATATATGCACCAGACCACAATCCAAGCCCAAAACTCAAAACATGTTCTAAAGTCAGCTGGGAACAGTATTTAATGTTGCTCCAAGTACTATTTATCCCATCTGGAATTATAGCTTTCATCAACAAAAAAGTGATTAGCCTTAAATATATACTAGAAATAAAAGCCAGTGTACAGCAACAACATGGTTCTATTGTGGAAAGTCTCCGAGTGCCTGTTTACTGGGAAAAAAAAAATCCATCCTCTTTTTGTGTTCATTTATCATGAAAATGCTTCCCCCTTTTAAGAAGACAATGAGAAAGGAAGTTCTTTAAAATTCTCTGCATTAAGAAATTATGAAAATAGCTGTGCTTTTACATTTCCTGTAAAAAGCAACATCTGTAATTTGCCATTTCCCCTCATTGCAGTGAGTAAATGAAGCCACTCCAGATCCTTGAAAGCAAACAGCAATCCTCCAAATGCACTGTGGAATTTCACTTCTGCCTAGCATTAACTACATTCCAGGGAGACTGGTGAGGCATGAGGGATTCAGTAGAAATGCTCTCCATGTGTCAAAATGACCTTGTTTGGAATTCACATGTCAAGAGCTTGGCAAACAATATCATTTGGATATATTTTATAGTACATTTTGAGTTAAGAGATCAGGGAAGAAAACAATTTACTAGCTATCTGTTTACTGACTCAATATGTAAAGTGTCAATGGCATCTACTCAGAAGAAAACATGTGATGTGATGACCAAATACAAAACTGGCTCCATTCACATTTGTTCTAACTACCCCGGAGTGTGACAAACCACCTGGAAGATCTGGGTGCAGCAGAAACACACAGACTTTCATTATCAACACTGGAAACTTTGTACCTCTTCTATAATTCACGTTAATATAAAGTGTTTTTAGTATTTCCAAAGTAACTCGAACATAAAGAAACTTAAAAGGAAATTAAGTGAAAAATCATTCATATCAACTTTGAGAAGGAGCATGAAAAATAATTCTCTAACGTGTACAATGTCATTCTAAAAGACTGACAGTGACACGGAATTCCCTACAAAATCATTATTCAGCAATATCTACTGTATGCTAATATGTGCCATACACTGTTTTAGGAATAGGGGAAATAGCTGTGAACAGATGGAACATACTGGATTTCTCACTGATAAACTGAGGACTGTGAAATAGCTTTCTTCATTTACGGGGAATTGGAGAAAGGACAATTTCTTCCCACTGAACTGTGATTTACTGTCAAATAAACTGCATGACTATCATGTGCCAAATAATAACCCCCTCCTTCCACAGACTCGGGCAACACATTTCAACCTTAAATATCTACTCCTTTACTTAGAAGCCTTTACTGGTTCCCCACTTCCTTGCCCAAATCAAGACCAAACTTATAAACCGAGTGTTCAACCAACCTCTGGCTTTAACCTACCTTTCTGGCTTTATCTCCCACAGTGTGTGGGGTCTCTCTGCACTCTGAGATTTGCCTACCATGGCCCCTAAAGACTGGCCTGCCCCCACTCCCTCAGCATTTTCCATCTGGCCCAGACTCAGCCCAGATGTTCTGCTCCATTAGCCAGGACTCTCTCCCTCTCTCCTTCTTTCTCTCCTCTGTACACTCTCAGTGCTCTATGTGTCCCTCTCTTATGGGATTACCTGCGAATGTCCTCTATTAGGGCTACTCTCTTCCACTAGACTGTATGCTCTGGCTGGAAGGGTAAAGCCAGGATATATCTTCTCAAGCTGCTCTGCCCAGAGCACTGGCCACTGCCTCTCGGCCTGGCTACCTTCTACTCACCCCTCAGATCTCCATGTAGGAATGAACTCTTCCGGGAAGCCTTCTTTCAACTTTAGGTGTGGATCATCCATGCCCCCGCCCCCTTCCCCAAGGTGCTCCCTTGGCAGAGTAACATTTACTCTGCCACAGCCATCACCTGTCAATCTCCCTGTGTAACTGTCATGGAGTAGGAAGTGGGGGAATTATTCTTTCCTCCTGGCTGTATACATAGCACCTAGCACACAGTAGATGCTCAATAAGTATCTGATGAAGCAGGAATCAAGGGTTCAATTGTGTTCAGCAGATGTGGAAACTCTCCCATTAGAACATGAAATCCATGAGACGGAAGGCATCTGCCCTCTAGTTCTGACACAGGAACTGACTGACATATGTGGAAAAACTGCATGCTCAGATAGTGCTGATAAACAAGCTGGAGACAGGAAATGGAGAGCACAGCCTTCAAGTCCATCCTGTGCTTCCCACAGAGCTCAGTTGTACCAGGCGCCCCCAGTGCGAGCAGTCATTGAATTCCTCGATCACAGCCCCATGGAATGACTGCAGGGAACAAACACTGACTCCTCTAGCACTGGAGCTAGGGTCCAGACCCCTAGTCCACTACAGCAGGTTGCACTGCAGAGAGGCCTGCAACCTCACCAAATACCCTGCTATTGTTCTAAATATAGTCCTCTTTCCCCACTCTCTCCCTTTTTATATCCTAGAGGCCACTACTGTCCTACCCTTTCAAGGGATTCCTGGGGCTTTAGGCCTAAAAGGGGAACTTCAGCACTCCCTGGTCTATTCCCCCTCCCCAGCCTCTTGTTTTATAGGTCAGGATGTGGGCCCACAAAGAGGAAATGCTGCTAATGACAAAGCTGGGACCAGGATACAGGCCTCTTGATTTCTGGTCCAAATGACTTTTGCGTGGACATTAAAACCCCCTTACTCCACCGGGCGCGGTGGCTCATGCTTGTAATCCCAGCACTTTGGAAGGCTGAGGCGGGCAGATCACGAGGTCAGGAGATCGAGACCACAGTGAAACCTCGTCTCTACTAAAAATACAAAAAATTAGCCGGGCGTGGTGGCAGGCGCCTGCAGTCCCAGCTACTCGGAGAGGCTGAGGCAGGAGAATGGCGTGAACCCGAGAGGCGGAGCTTGCAGTGAGCCAAGATTGCGCCACTGCACTCCAGCCTGGGTGACAGAGCAAGACTCCATCTCAAAAAAAAAAAACAAAAAAAACCCCTTACTCCAAGAGGGTATAAGGACTGAGGCAGTAAGATGGCTACAGTGCAGTGAGGCTTTTAAATTATAGAAGTACTTTGTTAAAAAGATGAATATTGTAGGCCAGGCGCAGTGGCTCATGCCTGTAATCCCAGCGCTTTGGGAGGCCAAGGTGGGCGTAGCACGAGGTCAGGAGTTCAAGACCAGCCTGGCCAACATGGTGAAACCCCATCTCTACTAAAAATACAAAAAAGTTAGCTTGGCGTGGTGGCAGGTGCCTGTAATCCCAGTTACTCGGGAGGCTGAGGCAGGAGAATCACTTGAACTGGGGGGCTGAGGTTGCAGTGAGCCAAGACCACGCTACAGCACTCCAGCCTGGCCAACAGAGTGAGATTCCGTCTCAAAAAAAAAAAAAAAAAAAAAAGGTAAGGGGGATATATGTGTGAGATAGATTCTCAACACAAACTTCTCAGGACCAGGAGATACCTGTTTTCCCTGCACAACAGCTGGCCCTCAATTAGACTTTCTAATTCAAATGAACACCTCACAACTCCCTCACAGAAGACCAAGGGTCTACATTTCCTTTCTGAGGATTGGCTCTTCTGGAGAAAACCTGGAAAAGAAAGAAAGGCCCAGCAGCCCCAGGCTGGGGACCCAGGGAAGAGAGAAGGAAGCTGCCAATGTCCTGAGAGCTCCTGGTTAGCCATCCCCTGGGAGCAGAATGCCATCACAGTCCCCCTCCAACAAGGCACCCTCACCCTCCATCAGAGCGAGGACCAGGAAAAGTGCTCTGCTGATTCTGGCCACCACTTGAACACAGAACTCAAATCCTGCTGAAATGAAGCTGGGTGGTGACTGCAGACCATGTGGAAAATGAGAAGAGGTGGAGACATTACCCACATTAAAAGGGAAAAGTGGGCCAGGCACAGTGGCTCATGCCTGTAATCCCAGCACTTCGGGAGGCTGAGGTGGGCAGATCATTTGAGCTCAAGAGTTTGAGACCAGCCTAGTCAACAAAGCGAAACCCCCTCTCTACATACAATTTAAAAATTAGCTGGGCATGGTGGTATGCACTTGTAATCCCAGCCACTCAGGAGGTTGGGGCACAAGGATCACTTGAACCCAGAAGGTCATGGCTGCACAGAGCTGGGATAGCGCCACTGCGCTCCAGCCTGGGCAACAGAGTGAGACCCTTGCTCAAAAAACAAACAGGGAAAGCGGCCCTGCTTAGAGAAGTGCCACAAAGTGAGAGGCGTGCAGGGTATGTTCTGTGGGCCATGCTGTGAGTCTCGGGAATGGTCCTGTCAAGCTGGCATGGAGGTGGTGGCCTATGCTTCCTTTTCCTGAAGTGGCTGGTATGTCAGCCTTGAGGCTAGACAAACTCTGAAATTTCATTCAAAGGGGGAAATAAATCAACATCTCTCTGAAAACAGCATCCATCACCTATTTTTCATTCCAGGATTGTGCCCGCTGAATAGCGGCCAGCACAGGTTCTGGCAGGAGTTTCTGGTGGTCTTTTTATATCCCTGCCCACATCTGCTTTGGAATGCTGACCCTCTACCATGCTGGAGGCCTGGGGGTGGGGAGGGGGAGTGGAGATCAAAGACAACAACAGCATGTGGGGCAGGTACAGAAAAAAGCAGAGAACCGACAACTGTCAGAATAGACAACCTTCTAGAAGCCACAGAGCATTTTAACTTAAACACTCAGACCAGACTAAAGTCACACAAATGTGCAATCCTGGCTAGGGCCCTCCCTCTCTGGGGGCCTTAGTTGAACTCATTTATGAAAAGAGAGGGTTAGACATGATACATCTGCTCTAAGATCCCTTTTAGCTCTGACCCCACGAGACTCAATGTACTTCTGGTGCCAGCTCCCTGAGAGCAAGGAACACATTTATTTGTGCCTGCATCCCCAACACCCAGCACACATCACATTTGTTGAATAAATGGCATCATTACACGTGCACTACACCTTGAAGCTTGCCCTCAGGAGAACATTAGCAGGCACTCGCAGGGAATGAGGGAGATAAACCACTGAGTGGGCCTGGGTTAGGGCTGATTTGACAAGTCAGTCCAGATGGCCTGCTGTCTGACAATTTTGGGAACAATCAAGGTGAAACACTGAGAAATGAAAGCCACAAAAGATGCTACTTTGACAGAATTCAAGCTGTCCCTAGAGCCCCAGTCCTATCTGTGGTATCTTTTCTCTTCCGTGAACAAAAAAACAAGTGGAGGCAGGAATGGAATCCTTATAACAACTCAATGCTCCATTTGGTAACTTACTGTAAGTGTGAGTTTGAAATAAACTTTCCTTCTCTTGGTTACACTCTAGAAAGGCATTTTCCTTAGCCCTGCAGAGCACTTCGGTTAGGAAATGGCAGGTACATCACAGCGGGAGGCTTCTCACGCTTTAATGTGCATGCAAATCACCTGGGGACCTTGTTAAAATCAATCTTGATTCAGGAAGTCTGGGATGAGGACTGAATTCTGCACCTTCGACAAGCTTCCAGCGATGCCAATGCTGCTGGTCAGAGAACCACACTGTGAGTCACAAGCCTCAAGGGCTGTGGTTTTCAAGCTTGGCTCCATATTGGAATCACTTGGGAAGCTTTACAGACTACAAGCTCCACCCACAGAGACTCCGATTTAATCAGCATGCACGCAGCCTGGGCATGAGAAATTTTTTTAACGCTCCCCAGGTGATTTTACTGTGGAGAAAAACTTGGTGCCTGCCAAGTAGACATCTGTTTCCCCTCTCTGAAATAGGAATATTTTGGTGAATGAATGGGTATGAATAAATAAATAAAAGTGAAATAGGAATAAAAGTGCCTCTCTCTAATTACTTCAAAAGCAGTGTTTTAAGGACTCAATTATCTGATATGGTGTATTCTCTTAGCAAGTAAAGTAACAATATCCATAGTTCCACTTAGAAAGTCTCTAAAGCATGGTTTCTCTTTAACAAATCAGGTGAAACAATGGTTTCTACTGTTCTTTTCAAAGTGACACCAGAATGTATTAAATAGTTTCTCATTCTGCTGACATCAGGCTTAGGTTATTGATGCCAGCTTTGAGTGTAATCGGTACTGGAAGAGAAGCCCTTTCAGCCATAGTACCTTGGCGGCTGCCCTGATCCAGGAAAGATTTGGAAGAGAATGACCTCCTATGCTTTGCACTGAGTAGGTCTCAGGGAGCAAACAGGAAGACACAGAAAGGACCCTTCTGAATCACTGCTGTGTTTAAAGTAAATTCCCAGAAAAAACAGAAACACACAACATATCGTAAATACAAAAACAGAGCCAAATACAAATCAGATTAAGATTATTGTATGTACAAGGTGTTGATTAGAGGTCAAAAGTAATACAAAAAATTACTGTATGTGTTATTGTGGATTAATTATTATTATTATTATTATTATTATTATTTTTTAAGACAGAGTCTTGCTCTGTTGCCTAGGCTAGAGTGCAGTGGTGCTGTCTTGGCTCACTGCAACCTCCACCTCTCGGGTTCAAGCGATTATCCTGCCTCAAGCTCCCGAGTAGCTAGGATTACAGGCATGTGCCACCATGCCTGGCTAATTTTTGTATTTTTAGTAGAGACAGGGTTTCACCATGTTGGCCAGGCTGGACTCGAACTCCTGACCTCAGGTGATCCACCCTCCTTGGCCTCCCAAAGTGCTGGGATTACAGGCGTGAGCCACCGCATCTGGCCTATTGTAGATTACTTACACTCTGTTCTGTCAGGGAAGACAATAAAGGCAAGAGTATAAGTATACATACAATAATTTCTCTTCCATATTTTTCTGTGCAGACTTTACAAACATTTTGGAAGTAAATTATTTTCTTCTTATACATCTACAGTAAACTACAATCAAGAAAATCTTAGTAAATTCATAATATGCTATAACAAATGTGTATACATCCCCATTTTAGAAAACGTTTCTCCCACATATGTTAATTCCACCAAGGGACAGTGCCTCTTTAGCCATGTGACCATAGCTCACAGATTCCTTCGCTTACCAGTGTAGTTTGCGGAATAGTTGTTTGGATCTAAAAACTTCTTAACCAGCTCACAGTTAGACAAGATATGATTTGTGGTGATCACGTTGAGATAGTTCTGAAGACCTTTCTGCCTTTCAGCTATGAATTCACGGTCCATGTTACCAATCAATTTTTTGGGAGGAAGAGGTAGACTTAGGCCTGCAATCTTAAAAAAAAAAAAGAAAAGTTACACTCATGTCATCCACAAATAAGAATCAATACAAAAATCTTGACCTATCATATTTCATTAAACCTAAGACAATGTAGATTTTAGATGCATCCTAATTTCAGTGATATAAAAATTGTGAAAAACTGCATTTAGAATTGATAAAATACTGTATTAGCATATTTTATTTTATTTTTGAGATGCAGTCTCACTATGTCACCCAGGCTGGAGTGCAGTGGTACGATCTTGGCTCAATGAAACCTCCACCTCCTGGCTTCAAGAGATTCTCCTGCCTCAGCCTCCTGAGTAGCTGGGACTACAGGCATGTGACACCACGCCCAGCTAATTTTTGTATTTTTTAGGAGAGACAGGGTTTTACCATGTTGGCCAGGCTGATCTCAAACTCCTGACCTCAAGTGATCCACCAGCTTCGGCCTCCCAAAGTGCTAGGATTACAGGTATGACCTACCACACCTGGCCAAGCATAGTAATTTTAAAACTTTATTTTTTTAATGTGCTTTTATTTTTACTAAAGTTACATAAAAACATAATTTCAAGAGTAACTCACTTTCTTAAATTATTACTGGCAGTCCCATGACACCCCTCACCCCTACCAGGTGACATAACCATTCTCTGCTCCCCTAAGATAGCCACATTCGAGTCTCTCAGCTGATCTTTTGACAATGGGGAATGCTCATACTGTCATGGCTTGATTTTTCATTTTTAGGCATTATCTGTAGATTTCCCATTATGGAAGATGAGGATTAAGTTCTCTTTCACAATCCTGACCTCATCTCACACACATCCTGTCCCTAATCCTCCTGACATCATTATATTATAATTTTATTTGGTACAATATTCACATTTACCTTAAGTAAATAATATTCACAACTGAGCTAGAGCCATACTTACTTTTCCTTTACAGCAACTTGTAGTCTTTTTTTTTTTTTTTTTTGTTTTCTATTCAACTTGAAAGTCTCCATCCAAGCCTTCTCTCAACACACTCAGATGCACAGCTGCGTCAGTTTTATCTTTTGAAGGGTACCTTCCAGAGTCCAACAACCTACTCCAAGCAGGACTGGCAGTCCCTACACTGCTGCAAAGCTGGCATCCTGGGACCTCCTTTCATCCTTATCCTAGAGATGTTTTTGCTTTTGTTGTACTAAATCCCATTTTGTATCCCCTACCTTCCTTTTTGTACATAATTCCCTTGTTTTTGGTAGAGTGTACCCCCTGTTGGCTTTTTTTTTTTTTTTTTGAGACGGAGTCTTGCACTATCGCCTAGGCTGGAGTGCAGTGGCGCGATCTCGGCTCGCTGCAAACTCTGCCTCCCAGGTTCACGCCATTCTCCTGCCTCAGTCCCCCAAGTAGCTGGGACTACAGGCGCCCACCACAACACCCGGCTAATTTTTTTGTATTTTTAGTAGAGACGGGGTTTCACCGTGTTAGCCAGGATGGTCTCGATCTCCTGACCTCATGATCCACCCGCCTCAGTCTCCCAAAGTGCTGGGATTACAGGCGTGACCCACCGCACCTGGCCCTCTGTTGGCGTTAAAAAGGAGAGCAACAGATACATTTTTTTGAAACCTTGCATATATAAGGATGTCTTTATCCTCCCCTTATACTTGATTTATAGCTAGTGTTGATGTGGAATTTTAAGTTGGGAATACATTTTCTTCAGAATTTTATTTTTATTTATTTCTTTATTTACTTATTTACTTACTTACTTTGAGACAGAGTCTCCCTCTGTCACCCAGGCTGGAGTGCAGTGACGCGATCTTAGCTCACTGCAAACTCCGCCTCCCGGGTTCAAGCAGTTCTCCTGCCTCAGCCTCCAAGCAGCTGGGATTACAGGCATGTGCCACTGCACCCGGCTAATTTTTGTGTTTTTAGTAGAGATGGGGTTTTACCCTGTTGGTCAGGCTGGTCTCGAACTCCTGACATCAAGTGATCTGCCTGCCTCGGCCTCTCAAAGTATTGGGATTACAAGCATGAGCCACTGCACCCGGCCTTTCTTCAGAATTTTAAATAAATATTTGGTTGTCTTCTAGTTTATAGTGCTGCTGTTAAAGGTTCAAGCATATTGATGCCTTTTTTTTTTTTTAAGAGATAGGGTCTTGCTTTGTCACTCAGGCTGCAGTGTGGTGGCATGATCACAGCCCACTGTCGCCTCGAATTCCTGAGCTCAAGAGATCCTGTCACCCCAGCCTCAGAAGTAGCTGGGACTACAGGTGCACACCACCACACACAGCTAACCATAATGATTCTTGATCCATTTTTTGTTGTTGTTTTCCCATAAGCTTTCAGGATCTTCTCTGTGACCTCAGTTTGTGACTTTCATGTGTCTGTTTTCATCCCTCATGCTGAGCACTCAGTCCTTTCAAACTAAAAACTAATCTCAAGTTCTTTGGCATTTTATTGTATTGTTAGGTCATTATTTCTTCCCCTCCATGCCTTCTGCTTTCTTTTACTGAAACTCCTATTTTTTCAATGTTGGACTTCCTGGACTGCTCCTGTAATTTTATCTTAATTTTCTGCTCTTTTTGTTTTGTTTTGTTTTGTTTTGTTTTTGAGACAGGTTCTCACCCTGTCACCCAGGCTGGAGTGCAGTGGCATGATCACCGCTCACTGTAGCCTCAACCTCCTGAGCTCAAGCAATCCTATCACCTCAGCCTCTACAAGTGGTGCACACCTGTAGCTGGGACTACAGATGTGCACCACCATGCCCGACTAATTTTTTATTTTGCTTTTCTTTTTTTTAAAGAGTATTTCCTTTATCTTTTAGCCCTTCTAAATAGTTGTCTACCGTTACTTTTTATTTGTAAGTATTCTTTTCTATTCTTTTTCTTCCTTAATAGCACCCTGAATATAATACCATTTCTTATCTCTCTGAGAAGACAAAAGACAATCTTTCTCAAGTGTCTAAAGCATTCTTCTCACTGCATACCTTCTGCTTCCTGATGGTTCCTTTTTTTCCTATTTGTTTTGGTCACTTTTGTGTTAAAAGTCTTTCTTGGTGAGAGTCAGGTATGAACAGGAACTGGGATTTAAGGGCCACACGTCAGAGGTATCCCAGGTCTCCTTTTTGCCAGAATTACGGGAAGATAATGTTGTGGGATGTGAGCAGTGAAATTTAGGAAAAGCAGAGAGTCCTACAAAACATATCCACAGGAAGACAATTAAAGGGCAACTTACACCAAGCAGGTGAAACTCTAACACTTCAAAAACAGATGAGGAAGAAAGTGGCAAATTTTTACCAAAGCTAAGTATTGAACATGGAGAAAAAGTAAACTAGTTCTTAGGTATAAAAATAAAGGGCTACCGGGAGCAGTGGCTCACGCCTGTAATTCCAGCACTATGGGAGGCTGAGGCGGGTGGATCACCTGAGGTCAGGAGTTCAAAACCAGCCTGGGCAACATGGTGAAACCCCGTCTCTACTAAACATACAAAAATTAGCAGGAAAGGTGGTGGGCACCTGTAATTCCAGCTACTCAGGAGGCTGAGGCAGGACAATCGCTTGAACCCAGGAGGCGGAGGCTGCAGTGAGCCAAGATTGCACCACTGCCCTCCAGCCTGGGCGACAGAGCAAGACTCTGTCTCAAATACTACTACTACTAATAACAATAAAGGGCCACCAAAATATATAAGCTAGTATCTGATCAGACTAGTTATGTCTACATACTCCTTAAAAAAATGAAGTCCGGATAGGCGCGGTGCCTCACGCCTGTAATCCCAGCACTTCGGGAGGCCGAGGCAGGTGGATCACCTGAGGTCGGGAGTTTGAGACCAGCCTTACCAACAAGGAGAAACACCGTCTCTACTAAAAATACAAAAAATTAGCTGAGTGTGGTGATGCATGCCTGTAATCCCAGCTACTCGGGAGGCTGAGGCAGGAGAATCGCTTGAACCCGGGAGGCAGAGGTTGCGGTGAGCCGAGATCACACCATTGCACTGCAGCCTGGGCAACAAGAGCGAAACTCTGTCACAAAAAAAAAAAAAAAAA